>NW_005841866.1:2795657-2813172 GCF_000455745.1 Alligator sinensis
CGGTTGGGGGCGTGACCAGCCAACGGGCGGTCCCTCGCCCCCCCCTCCCCCGGGAGGCTGGGTCCCCCGTGTAGGGGTATCCCAGTCTCTCTCAGGTGAAGGGAACCGGTGGCTGTGGGCGCTGCGAGGAGGCGGAGAAGGGCCCTAGCCACACGCTCCCGTCCAAACTGTAGTCTAAACCATGCGTAAGAGGACCGCCAGCCCTGCTGCAAGAACACGCCCCAAGGTGCAGTGCCATCCCCACGGGTGCCAAGATGCCGTAGCAAATGGTTTCTTGGTGGTCCCTCTGTTCGGGGTCAAACCGATTGCCATGTTGAAGGTCAGGGAGGAGTTTACCTCATGGTCAGATTCATAGGAATCATAGAAATGAAAGGCTAGAAGGGACTCTAAAGATCATTGAGCCCACCCTGCTCTGGGAAGATTGGTCGGACTGGCAAGGTTTTTGCTTTGCTCTGCAGCAGGGGGTGTGGGCCTCTACCCAGGACCTCTTGAGCATATGTTGACAACGTTTCAGACAAGCAGGACACCAGCTGCCGGTTCCCTTGCTTTACCTGTGGCAAGTTAGGTGTTAGGTCTGTGTTGCATAAGGGTTGGCAGTGATCTTATGTAGAGCTTAGGTTATGGCTTGTGTGGGGCAAGTTGGATCAGGATGATCCTGCCTCAGGCAGGTGGGTTGGACTAGAGCAGTGTTTCTCAAGCCGTGGGTTGCAACCCAAAAGTGGGTTGCAAGAATTTATGAAAGGGTTCTGAACGAACTTTAAAAATGATGGAACTTTAAAGGAGAAAAATGTGGGAAACCGTGGCTTTTCCCTTGCAGCCTGGCAAAGTCCCAGCCTGTGAGGGGCTGCTTGCCCCACCCTCCCACCCCCCATACACGCTGGGGCAGCAGCCAGTGGGGTAGGAGTGAGGGACACTTGATCAGGACTGGCCATCAATGTTTACAAATGGGTCCTGGTACAAAAAAGGTTGAGAACCACTGGTCTAGATGATCTCTGGAGGTCCCTGCCGGCCCAACTTATCTATGATACTATGATTCTCCCTGGGCAGGTTCCCAGCCCTGTTGCAGAGGGGCAGGCAGCCTTGTCAGCCCTAGGGTGCTTAAAGGGACAGAAGTCTTGTTTTTGGTGGGTGGGTGTCATTTCTCTGTAACTCATCTTTCTGCCAGCAGTGGCTACCTTCATCCCTAGTCCTGCCACATCAATATGGCAACAGAGAGTGGTGCCTGGGCTCACTGGGTAGATGATAAGGAGTTTTTTGGCCTCTTTTTTCTATTTCCCTCTGCTACTAAAACTGTTTTAGCTGTCTTTTTGGAAGTATGTTTATGTAGTGGCTTTCCATGTCCCTGAATTCTGTGGTTGCCCTTGGCAAAGTTTATGGGATAATCTCCTGGGCAGAGGGATTGAGTTAGTCTCAAAGCATCAGGTTTGATATGATAGATCTAGACCACCAGTGCCCAATTTTCACGGGCTGGAGGAGTGGCACAAACCAGACCACAGGCTAGATTCTACACAGGGTCAGTGCATAGGGTTGGTGCGTAGGTGCAAGCCTGCATTCCTGGTTCCAGCCACAGACCAACCTCGCATAGTGGGGCAGAGCCACATTATCCAGCCCACAGCTGGATAGTGGAAGCTTAGCTGTCACCACTCCCCCTATCACAGGGGTGGGCATTTATTTGGGCCTGAGGGCCACATAGGGAGTTTTGATGAGCTGCTGTAGGTCGGGTCAGCATCTTTCTCCACCTCCTGATGCAACAACTCACCAAAACTCCCTCTGAGGCTTTGGGTGGGCGGGGAGCAGTGTTCAGGAGCAAGAGGGCTGGCACGCATGTGCATGAGGGGGTGGAGGAGGCTGCATGGGATCCAGCTGGGAGTGAGGGGAGGTGGAAGGAAGCATGCAGCAGAGCTCACCCAGTCAGCGGCTGTCCCCACAGCACTCCACATGGGGCCGAGTCCCACCTGGGACAGCCTGTGCCATGATCCCACCCACACCCACTGGCCTGCACCCAGCCCGGACCCGGGTCAGTGCACAGCTTCTGGTGGGGCTGTTTCCAGTGCGGCTGCAAGCAGACAGGCTTGCAGGCTTGTCACTGGGAGGCAAAGGGAGTACAACAGCACCCAGCCAGTTGCAACTGCATTAGGAACAGCCCCACTGGAAGCTGCATGCTGGCTGGAGCCCAGGCCAGCAGGAGTGTTGCACGGGCTACCCTGGCTGGAGCGGATGAGACTTGGCCCCATGTGGGGGCAGCCACAGGCCAGATTTGGCCCATGGGTTGTATTTTGCCCACCCCTGCCCTAGCAGCAAATTTTTAGCCCTTTGGGGAGCCTTGTGGGCTGGAAGACAAGGCCTCACAGGGTGGATTGTGAGGCCCACAGGCCTCACATGACCTCACGGGCTGCTGATTGAGAACCATCGGTCTAGACAGATCTGGAGGTCTGGACTCAGTACTTCATGCTATGTGGGTTAGTACACAAAGTACATGACCATTTCCTCTCAGTGCATGGGTTTCAGATGACATGCTAGGTCCTGTCTGCTCTGATCATATGTTAAAACAATCCCATGATGCTTTTTTCATAAAAAAGCACGGGTCAAACTCTTAATTTCCCTACCATTGTTCAACATCTGCGCTGTTTGGCTGCCAACTCCAATGTATTTCAGTGGTACTGGGTGTGTATGTAGTCAATAAGGTAATGCATATGTACTGATCTTGGATCTCTGAATTTATTTAGGTCTGCTGACTTGAGTGCTGGCTTGCCAATCAGGCCTGGACAGCCTGCACTTACACGAGTAGCACCACCTATTTTGCCAAGACCATCACAGCAAACAGGAAACCGCAGCCTGAACACTTTCAGGCCTGCATACAGCAGCTCTTTTTCTCCAAGCTATGGCACATATGGAAACTCCTTTTACGGAAGCTACAGTCCTTACAGTTATGGATATGGTGGTTTGGGCTATAATCGGTTTCGTGTAGACGATATACCTCCCAGCAGGTTTGTTCAGCAAGCCGAAGAGAGCAGCAGAGGTGCATTTCAGTCTATTGAAAGCATTGTACATGCATTTGCCTCTGTCAGTATGATGATGGATGCTACTTTTTCAGCTGTTTATAACAGTTTCAGGGCTGTTTTGGATGTAGCCAATCACTTCTCCCGACTGAAAATACACTTCACCAAGGTGTTCTCAGCTTTTGCATTAGTGAGAACTATAAGATACTTCTATAGGCGGCTGCAGAGGCTTTTGGGTCTGCGGAAGAGCTCTGAGAATGAGGATCTGTGGGCTGAAAGCAAAGGAACAGTGGCTTGCATTACCTCTGAAGACAGGGCAGCCAGCTCAGCAAAATCGTGGCCCATTTTTCTTTTCTTTGCTGTTATTCTTGGAGGTCCCTATCTCATCTGGAAGCTGCTGTCTACGTACAGCGATGAAGAAACAGGTAAAGGAGATTGTCAGAGCAAAGGGATTGGAGATGACAGAATGTTCTTATAACAAACCAGTTATGAAGTGGTAGGAAAAAGGGCGGATTAAACCGAGACAAATAATTCCATTATGAAGGAAGTTTACTGTTGACTGAGGATTTGTGCCATGTTTGCTCCTTGTTATTCTTTGTCCAAAAATTCTATTTAGAAGGATAAAAATATAAAGCTGGCTTGACCACTGCTCCATGCACATAGCTGCAGAATCAGATTTTTGTGTGAAACTCCTCTGTAGCACTGAGGCCCGACTAGTTATTACAACAGAACACTGTACAAATGAAGTGTGGTTTAGTAAATGTGGGGGGAAAAAACTTGGGTAGGATTTTCATCTAGAAATTGGGATGACAGCTCAGCTCTGCTGAAACAAAATAGTTTACAGTTACACTTCTAAATCTACATTTGGGGACCCAACTTAAAGCACCCAGAATTTTAAAATGTTGGTCACTTGTATAGTGCCATAAGTATACAGCACTGCAATAAAAATGTTTATACATTATTTTTAAGTTGGTAGGTACTACACAAATGCCAAGGGGTTTGTCATATTTAGGATAGATATACTCTGGGGGAGGTAACCTGTTCCTATGTAAGAAGTAGTTAAAAATCCAGATTATACTGCTTTTTAATGCTTATTGTGTAAAACAGTGTCTAGTAACTGGGCAAGTGGAGAAGATGATCATGTAGTAGGAAGAGCAGAATACGACTTCAGCACAGTTTCAGAAGAAGAAATTTCTTTCCATGCTGGTGACATGCTAAAATTAGCCCCCAAAGGTAAAGTTTTGATTTGTTGGGGATTTATTTTCTAATGATGTTGTAAATAAGGTCACATTGACAGCTCTAAAAATGAGCAAGGCTTGGCTTGTATCAGCTGACGTGAGACGGCATTCCAGTGATTGTCCAGAGCACTAGTTAAGCAGTACGCTCAGTCTTATTGAGTTGGTTTTGGCCATTGTGGCCACTCATTTTGGGGAATGTTCTAACATTACTTATACAGTGCCCCTTCACCAGTTGTTCTACTCTTAATAGAATCTTAGTGGCCATGTTGCATTACTAGCGCCCCTGCCCAAATGGATTTTTGCCTTTTGCGGCACTTGCATTTTCAGAGCACTTTAGAAACATTTATCCAAAGATACCCCCTTAACATAATTGCATATTCCATATGTGATGAGCTGATGTGTATTCTATATTCTAATGTCCATTTGATTCCTCCTGACTTCAAAGGAATCTGCATGCGTACATCTGAGAGCAGAGTTTGAGTACTTTGACACAGTAATCACTGAGAAAACTATGCCATCTGAAGGAGGATAGTTGTTGCATAAATATGCCACACTGAATCCAGTAAATAAATACAAATACAGGCAACTCCTGCGTAGCACTCTTAATTGGTTCCTGAAAAACCAAGCATTAAGCAGAATAGCATTAAGTGAAACCTGCTGCCAGCTGTATGATGCCTGTGAGCATTATAATGAAACTGACTGAGCACTAGGTGGAATTGGGTGTCAATGTAAAACAAGTGTTATAGCAAAATAGCTCTAAGTGAAATAGCATTAAGCAGGGGTAGTACTTGTACCATATTTTCTCATGTACCTCACACCCCTGAACCTAACATGCACCTTATTTTTGAAAATCAGAATAAAGAAAAAAAGATTTTTCTAGAGTTCTGGCTGCAAGGACAGGGCCTAATCTTTAGCTAACTCATCCTTCCTTTCCTGCTTAACTAAATCTCAAACCCTAGCTGCTGCTGACTGGTCCCAGTGGGTGAGTCTATGATTCTGGAAAGAAGGATGAAGAAAAGAGCATAGAAACAGCTGTGAAATAGGAGGAGAAAGACCAGGAGCAGCTAGCAGACAGCAAAATTGCCCTAACAAGGGTTAGCTTGACTATTGAATATTAAGACCATTAAAAAGATGAGACAGTTGTTAACACATCGGGAGCAAAAAACAATAAGCCATTAAATCAATTAACTCCTTCAGCGGTCTGAACAATAATACACTGTGGAACAGGAATCAAAGCTGGGTGCTTCTACTGTCTCAGAAGCTGCCAGGCTTAATATTTGTCCCTGCTCCCCCACCCCCAACCAATCTTGGAGGGAGAGTTGCATATTATATGTAGAAAAATACAGTACTCCAATTTATTTTCCTGTACATTTAGGCCATAAAACCTTTGATTTGTTTTGGATATTGCATGTAGTTGTTTACAAAACAGAAGGATATTTAAAAATCCTAACAAAGTAGCTTTTTATCCTGTGCAGAAAATGCCTTGTATGGGAAAGGCATGTTCCTAATTTAGATTCTGAACTGTAGTGTAATAACGAGTTTACACATCCTCAAACATCAGTAATAGGTGGTACAATTTTAATAAATAAACTTCTATTCTATATTTAAATATCACTTTTAATTTTAATTGTTCGTATCATTTTTAATCAACAAGTTGCATGAAAAATAACAGCGTCTGTCATGTGTATTCCATATTTCTATAGACTAACCTATGAATCACATAGTCAGATATCCGATATTGTATGTCTGCTGAGATTTCTAATTTTTTCTGTCTTAGCTGTTTAACTATAGCGTATCTCAAATTTGTAATCATGAGTTGTATTTTCTTATCAGATCAACAGCCTAAAATACGTGGCTGGCTTTTGGCTAGTCTTGATGGTCAGACAACAGGGCTTGTACCAGCTAATTACATCAAAATATTGGGTAAAAGAAGAGGTAGAAAAACAGCAGAAGTGGAAAGGATGACAGAACAACAGCCAGCTTTTACCAACACATCATCTGTTAGAGGAGCCACTGCTGCTGACACGTTAGAGGAGCAGGAAGCTGCCTTCGAATCTGTTTTTGTTGGAACTGACAAAGTACCTGTCAGCTCTGACTCCACTGTGATTGTTGGAGAGAAACAGGAACTCTGATAAGCATAATTCAATCACTGAGTTTATTGATGATAATTTTGATATGTTGAAAACCATATTGTAGCAGAACACTTGTGGGACTATACCAGGCATCATTGCTAATGTCTGGTGAAGGGATAGCAAAATAATTTGCCCAAACTGTAATAGCATGCTTGGTTCATTTAAAGTTGTTAATTTGTGGCCCTGCACAACAATCTAGTGGCAGTGTTAACATCTTGGGCATGGGGAGTTTAGAACTTTATAGAAGAAACGGTAAAATAATGCTTTGCGTCTTTAGCAACCCATTTCAATCAGCTGAGAGGATATGCTGATGAATTCTGGAGGTCGCTGCATCTGGTCCTCGCAGGAGAAAGAGTTGGCTTGATAGGAAGCCTTTGCAGAGGTAGGCAAAGGATTGTTTTTGGTTAAGTTAGTGCTTCCACTATTGCAGAGAAAATTAAGACTTCATCCCTTTGTTATAAAAAGGTGATTGTCTTAAAAGAAGACAAGTATTATGAAAGGAAAAACATTCATTTCTGTTCTAAGCAGACATATGCTACTAGGACTTTTCCTCTATTGTAATGTTCTTAAAAAAGAGAGAGGTGTCAGGAATAAAACAAAAGATCTAGTTTGTAATCACCACACTCTAGTCCCTACTTTATGAATTGTCCATCTTCCAGCCAAGCACATTCAGGACAGTCCTTTATCAGTACTCCCTCTGTATCACTTCCAGCCTGGTATTATACCTTGTCAGATTCTAGCAACCTTTACCTTTTGGGTGTAAAAGTAATTTTAACCTTTATACCCAAACCACTGTGTCTGTTTGCTGTTTTCTTTCTGAATTTTGTAAGAAAATCCAACTTGCTATTTTAATATAGCAGAGATCCTTCTCTCCTGATAATCCCAGAGAATAGTAAACATGAATGAAAGCTGTTTGTTAGTTTGCCTCATCATGAAGGAGCTTGAGTTTTCTGCTAAGTTAATTTTTCCTGCTGTAGTTCCAGCTTTAAATCTGGTATCTGCCCCATGATATATGAGCTCCTAGTATATCACAAGTCACAATGGCATCAAAACAGTGTACATAATACTTGTACTATATTCACAACTACTTTTGTGAGCTCTGTATCTGAAGTCATATGAATATTTACTTTTCTGGGAAACAAAGGGCTCATCTACACGTGCCCCTATGGCGCCGTTGTTACAGCACCATCATTTAGTACTTCCTTTAGGAAGTACTGTAATTTAGTATAGGAAGTATTAAAGGAAGTACTAAATGACAGCACAGTAATAGTTGTTACTGCACCCTGCCAACACCGTACAATTATTTTTAGCCTGTATGTCGCTGTAGCAACGCAGTATAGCAAGGGAGCGTGTCACTGTGATGGCATAGCTGCGGCATCACTGTTTCTGCCTGCTGACACTACGTTGCCGTAGCATCTTGTGTACATGTGCCCAAAGCGAGGTAAAGCTTCAGGTTCTTCTGTAAGGATTCATTCACATTAATATTTGGCTCAGTCAGTGGAGCATCATTTTGAGTTCAGGTCATATTAAGTACCCTCCTTTTTAAAAAGGCATCCTAAAATACTAGGTAATAAAGTCAGTATACATGCATTACCATAAAGAATTATGATACTTTTTGCGTACGTGTTCCTATAGGGATCTTCAGGACCAGCTGCATTGTGACTTTCATTAGTGCGTATATACTTTAAGCACATTTGCTGGGTTTGTTGTTGGGGAATTTGTGGTGACTATAACTGCTAAGTCATTTAGAGCAAGTCATGTTTAACTCCAGGTTGGCTGAATGACAGTAAACAGCTGATATATTGGAGCTTTTGATTCTCAGGTAACCTCGGGACTCCTGCTCTTTTAAATTGGTAGGGGCTAAGAGTATAAGTGGTGGTGCTCAGTTTCCTGGGGAATAGGGTAGATAATCATTTGCATTCTTGGTTGTTTTCTAAGAGTATGGATGTGATGGGGCAGGAAAAGGAAAAAGCCAAGCTCTAAATGAAAGAATATGTGAAAAAGTCTTTGAGATGCACTTAATTCAGAACAGATTCCTGAGACTTTCTCAGCATGTCAGTGCAGCAGAAAAGCTGCAACTACACTTGGATGGAACTCCCTCTGCTGCAGAAATGAACAGAAACTGAAGAGTAGAATGTGTACAAAAACATACTTAAAATGTTATATCAATGTGTACAGTTCCTACCCACAGTTCATATTCATGATGGAATTAATTTACTATTGTTGTGTTTGGTTTTTACTAGTGAAACATCAACCTCTTGTAGCAGCAAAGGATTTTAATTGGAATAGCAGTCGTTTTTTAAAACAGGTTTTTAAAGTGTCAATTGAAATAAGCTTCTACTTTCTGATCAAAACTAGACAAGAAAACAATTTAAAGAGAACGATTATTAGGATTTTGAAATCTCATTAATTTTTAAAGTCATAGGCTTAACTTTCATTTAACACAGTTTTAGATCATACTCTTTTAGAAGTATGCTCTGGTTAAAAAAAAAAAAGGGATAGCTTATACATCATTTTTCATTAGTTGACTTGTCTTATTTTGTAGTAAATTGATTTAATCTTTCAAATCATTGTAAGTGTCATCACAGTACGTACTGTATCTTGAATGTTGGCCCTTTCAATCTTGTACTTGCTTTAACGGAAAGAGGGGGCTGAGAGAAAATGGTGAACTAAGTTATTTTATTAAAAATTATTGTGAAATTATATTGTGTATTAAAAATAATTTGAAACGGGCTGTGTAACACAGATAGGCTATTTCCTTAAGAAAAAAACAATGCCAGTTTGGTGTTTAAAAAAATATTAGGATACATTTTGCAGTAATGTCTAGGTGACTCAAATTTATGGACACTTAATCTCTTAATTCCCAAAGATTTTCGTTGTTTTGAAACTAGGGAAAAAATCTAATTTAAATTATGTTTTAATGCCAAGCAATTGGTTAGCTATGTGAGTGATATATAAAAAGTTCTCCCATATTTCACACACACCTTTGTTAAGAAATCAGAATCGTTCAACATATCCTTAATCAATACTTTTATACCTTTTATCAGACTTAGTGAGGACCTGTTGAATTAATATGTGCTGTTCATCATCAAAAGTCATTTGTGAAATGTAAGGGATATTTTTATATGACAGTTGTCATTAACTGAATGTACAAACTATAGGAGTACTGAAATATTTAGATGAATAACAGATTAATCTCTTAATTCCCATATTTAATTTAAATGGTTATATGTTGGGTAGCTTGCTTAATGCAGCAATACTCAGCTAAAGTGCTGAGCAAAGATCCTGGTTTTCTCTGTTTAAAAACTGCAAATTCTCTGATAAAAACCTTAAACTCTCTGATTAAAACCCCTGAAATCCGCATTTTTCCATGATTAAAATAAAATGCCACTATATGTATAAATACAAATTTAACACAATGTTTTATTGCTGTATTTGCAATTTTAAAGCCTACCAGTGCCTCAGTCGTTATAATAAAATAAATTCTAAATACCTGTATATTTTGGCAGGGGGGGTTTGTTTGTTTGTTTGTTTTTAATCAGGGAAAATCAGAACTCCCCCTGTCCCCTTTGTTCACTAGGATGTGGGTCCAGGTGCAACTGTCCCGTCCTGTCCTGTTTGCTGCCCCCCTGCCTTGTCCCCGCTGCTTTGTAGAGCTTGGCAACCCTGATATGCTGGTGCCCTGCCCATGCCATTGCCCCTCATTTCCAACACACAGCCCCCTACCCAGACCTGCTGATGCTCCTCATTCCCAACCTATAGCCTCCTAGTCTTACCAGTGCCCTGTACTCCCAACCCACAATGCCCCGCCTCTTCCAGTGCCTTCACTTCCAAGTCACAGCCTCCCCAGTCCTGCCAGTGCTCCTCACTACCAGCCCACTGCCCTCTTCCCCCTCCAGCCCTGCCAGAGGGGACCCCCAGGTGTCCCCATATTGACCATGCCAGAGCATGGCAGCTGCAGCAGCTCTGACTCATGTGGACAGTGGTGGAGTGAGTCTGTCTTCAGCTTAGGCTGGAGGAAGGAGAGATGCTTGTGGCACCCCCACCTCCTGCCCTGGGCTGGGGCTCCCATGCCAGGCAGCCTGGCCATGGCCCTCCCCCACCCCAGGCAGCATCTCCCTGCCTCCAGTCACTTCCCCCCCACTTCCTCCAGCCCCAAGCTGCTCCTTATAGGCTGGAAGGCTGCCAGCCTGCAAGGGGAAACCTGGTTTCCTACCATTATCTCCTTTAAAGAGGAAAATCAACATTTTTTCTTCTTTAAAGGAGAAAATCTGTGTTTTTCCACAGCAAACAGAAAACCCAGATCCCTGGTGCTGAGGTACCCTGGAGTGCCTTGAGATCTTTTCCAGGGTCTCATGGGCTGCCACATAATGTTAGCACATATGAATCCCAAGATAAACCCAGAGCTTTCAAGCAGGGATTCATAATGTTAAAAACATTCTGATCTGCTGTGACCTTTATGAGCTTTTTGCAATGGAAAAATTGCTCTTATTTTTCTGAATTCAAAAAATGAGTGCAAACTAAGAGTGGGTATTTTTTGAGGGGTGCCTTGAGTCTAAAAAGATTGAAAACCTTTGCTTTAACATATTGATACATTTTTGGAGGCAAGGAGGGGATCATGCCCCCTTGCTTTTTACAGCCTATCTCCTATTATATCATTTAGATTTCCTATAAGGAAGTTTGTGACATATGTGGTGATTGAGAGAAGGAGGAGAAAAGGACAACTATAGAAGTATTTGAATGATTCATACCAAAATAGGGAGAGTAATTATTTAGTATTATGTAAAAAGTGATAGCTGGAGGCAGTATAATGAAAGTAAGAAATAGATTATTATAAAAATGTATGAAAAGTAATCTGGACAGACCTTTAGTGGTGGATAGCCTGCAAATGAAGTGGTAGAAGCCCAGCACCTGGATACATTAAGAAGTACATTGAAAAAGTAATGTACTTGTAAATGTGATGTAGGTAACAAATCTGGAATGCCAAAACATCAGATTAAGATGACTGAATACATTTTTTCAATCTCCCAATTCTGTACATTCATGTGGTGTTCGTGCTCGTGCTTTTAGTTATCTGTCACTGATTATCTGTGCAGGAAAAAAGAAAAAAAATAGCCATGTGCCCTTACAAGATTGAAATGCGAATGTGTGATGTGATTTCCTGACATTCTAAAACATCTGTTACATTTCTTAACACTTCCACACTTCTAAACAGAAGAATTCTCAAAACAGTCTTGTGAAATTAGAATCTCTCCTCAGAAAATATTCCAAAGGTAAAGTATTGTCTTTATTTTTTTAATATTTGTCATATGAAATGTTTAATTTTTATAAACGGTACCTAGAGAATGGTACACACATATCTCTTTGAAAGCATGACATTTAAGTAAAAATGTTTGAAAATTTCTTTAAATTCTCTTTTCAAATTAACTGAGTGAAGGTTCCTGAAGAACCACTCATCGCAGTATTCTAAGAGAGTCAGAAAGGGCCAAATCAGGATCAAGAGCCGTATGATACTGAATAATGTAAAAGCATGAACTATAAGACACATCCTTCCCCACAAAGTTTATATAATATGTAACTTTCCTTTTCTCAAGGAAAAGCTATGAAAAGAACAGAAATTGTTTTACTCCAAGAAAGTGATTCTGTAAATGCTTCATTCAGAAGCATTCTAAATACAATGGACTGAGGGACCTGAACCTGTTCAGCCTCGGCAGGAGGAGACTGAGGGGGAACCTGGTGGCTGCCTACAAACTCATCTGGAGAGATCATGAGCGAATAGGAAAAGCCCTATTCTCCCCAGCACCACCTGGGGTGACGAGGAACTATGGTAATAAGCTGATGGAGAATAGGTTTAGGTTAGAGATCAGGAGGCAATATTTTAGTTAGGGTGGCCAGAATCTGGAACCAACTTCCCAGAGAAGTGGTCCTCACCCCTACCTTGGGTAAATTCAAAAATCAGTTAAATGATCCCCTGTCTGGGGTCTTGTGAACCCAGCATTCATTCCTGCCTGTGGCAGGGGGTCAGGCTAGATGATCTGTTCAGGTCCCTCCTGACCCTAGCTACTATGAAACAATGTGGTATGCTCCTGCATAGCAAAGGTTTAGGAGTAATACTGCTTTCAAAGAAGATGCCCTTGTTCTTATGGTTATAACTGCACACAAAAATATGCTCAAAGAATGCTAAGGTTGGCAAGGCAAGAACTCAGTTAGGAAAAGTCAGTAGTAGTCCTTATACATAAATTATGCTGAAGTATTTAATTATATTTGACCAGGCACTGTTTTGACCACTGCTTCAGTCAGCATTCTGGTTGACCAGTAAGATCTCTGAATAAGCATTCATTTAATATTTTTGGTTTATTCACATTATTCAGGGTGTGGCCACATGCCTTATTTATTGACACACTTCAAAGGTAGCTCTAAATAAATAATTATTTCTTTCTTCATGAACTTTCCTATGGCCCTTCTCACTACAGTATCTGAATGTTTTAAAAGCCATAATTTTATCTTCACAATACTCATATGAGATGAAAGTGTATGTATTATTAAACCCATTGTACAGATGAGACACTAAGGAATAGAAAAATTAAATTCAGAAATGTGGATGTCCAATATAACATCCAAATCCTAATTTTCAAAGTATTTAGCATTGTATCACATAATTATATTCATGATTAGGAACTGTGGCAGAGGCCAGAATCAAATCCAGTTCCCCAAGGGAACATTCAAATGCCTTCAATCAAAGATTATTATTTTCTTCCTGCAGTTCCCTAAATCTGTTATACATCTTCTGATTTCTACAAGAAAGGAAGCAGAGGTTTCACAGCATTGAACAGTACAGAACAGAATCCTGATTCATGCCCAAAGCATAGTACATATTGTGCACTAAATGAGGCAGGGACCAATGGAAAAAAAACCAATGTGCTCATGTAATTAAGGCTGTATCCTAATCCATGCACACAAGGAGGAACAAATCAAGGTTGCAAAGGCAGTCTTAGTTCTTGCATAGTCCAAACTCTCAGGTTGTCTTTGTAACCTTGGTGTTCTTTGTGCGCATGTGATGATTTCATAGGACTTAGTGCAAACTGAAAAAAAATTCAGAAATTCTTATATATGGCATGATATGTACACCCAAATACATCATCAGCATGGCTGGAGCCATTAGCTCCATAACACAAACCATTCCCACTTGAACTAAGAGAATAACACAGCAATAGTAGGTTGCCTTGTAGACCAGTCACTGGAGACAGATGAGATATATACATTGCCAGTGAACTTTACAGAAGAAAGCTAAGATTCAGGAATTTTGAATTCCACTTTAGGTGCTAGAAAGGAACATTCGCTAGTGGTCATAGACTCTTCATTTCCCATTCTCCCTACTCTGACTATTTTCCTAGTTCTGTCCTCTTCTGCAACTCTCTGGCTTCTTATCCCAGGCCAAATGTTCACACGCAAACTCCAAATCCAAATCTCAACTTTCTCCCCACCCCAGCTTCTAGCCCGTTTTCCTTCCTAGGTTCCTTGCCCAGTTAGTCCCAGTATTCCCTACATTCCTATCAGTGCTTTATCTGACTTCTGACTTCCATCGGCTCTTAAATGCAATCTTTACCTCTATTTCCCTTCTTGACTCCCATTTTCAATCTCTTTGCACTGACACTGCCAGTGTTCCTTTCTCCAAACTCTTCTCCCTTATCACCTTATCCCAATCTTCCTTTCCAGGCTTCCAGTTTTTCCCGTTTCTCCACGGTCCCCATCTTTTCAGTTTGGTTCCTGCCCCCTTGCTTTTTAATCAAGTGGTTTCCTTCACCAGACTGCCAAGCTACCAGCAAGGGGGGCACTGACAGGACAAGAAAGGCCTCTCTCTTCTGATACTCCAGTGGAATCGGGAAGCAAGAGCAAATACTGGACAAGGTCTGTTTAGCCAGTGCTGCTCTAGTCTGAGGCATGTCCAACATAAACAAAGCCTTTCATGAATTTAGCTGACAATTCCTAACAAGTCTCTGTTGAACACATAGGAACTTGATGTTTTTCAAAGGCTAATAAATTGGTCAAATGTCAGCAAATTTTCAGTGATGGCAAATGCCAAATCCCTGACCCAAAAGCAACTCCCTTTGACAAATGTCAAGCCCCTGCAGTGTTTTAATTTCTCAGTGAAACAGTTGTTAAAATGTTTTTTTTAAATATTACAAGATATGTGTCTGTAATCATACTATTGGAAATGCCTTTTTTCCCCTGAAAACTCCCCAAAAATACAGCTTGAGGAAAACAGCCAACAAGTGAAATCTTAGCTCTACTGGATAAAAGTTTAACAGAAGTATAAGCATCTGAAAACAGGTTCTCATAGTGAAAAGCATTGGACAACTTTTTAAGAGGTGGATTAAAATCTGTTTGCAGTATCTAGCAACAGAGGTAAAACAAATTACTGCTAGGTGTATATAAACAGATCTTAATTCAGAGCCCCATCATAGGAATTTCTGGTTTTGCAATGAAAACATGCTTTCTTCTAAAAACTGAAAGAGCTATTGGAATGTCATGTGTGTATTTTAAACAATTATCTTTATCACTAGCAAGCTGCCCATCAAGAATGATGGTGGGGACGGAGGCGGGGGGCGAGGCCAGCACCGCACTGCCATCACCCCACGCTGCTGCCTCCTCCTAGAAGCAGGGCCAGGCAGGGGTGAGGCTAGTGGTGCTGGCCTTGCCCCCTGCTCCATCCTCTTTGTCCCCTCCATCATGGTGGTGCTCTGTCCCCGCTGTCATTTCCCGCCCTGCTCCATGTTTGGCCCCAGACCCTAACCCCTCCCCCCCGCCCTCTGCCCCCACCATCATGGCAGCGCTTTGTCCCCACTGCCATTCTTGATGGGCAATTTGCCCCCCACACAGCACTGGCTGGAGCTACACCCCACTGGGAGCTATGCCCCCCAAGAATGTTACGGACAGACAGAAAGACACACAGATAGGCACACAGATGGACTAAGCCCTTTACATATGTAGAATTATAGGCAAAATTGGAAGAATACTTGCTTAATAATAATGGATCAATTATTATTGTATTTTTTGGTTTCATGTAGAAATAAAAATGATCACCTTTTTTAGTTCCAATAATAGGATAATCCTTTTTTGTAATCCTCTATAAGAAAACTCCCATAATATTAGAATTCATCATACAAGTTACTGCTCATGTCACCAAGAAACAAATTGGCACTTCATGCACCCGTGAGCCCTGGGGATTGTGGCTACCTTGATCCCGAGAGCCTGGAAGCTTCACACACCTCTGAGGCTAAAAGATAATGGCTGCCATGATTCCCCAGCTCTGGGAGTTCATGGGGAACCCTGGCTCCTGGGAGCCCCTCAAATGAAGCGGCTCCCAGCTGTGGGAGCTTGGTTTGTGTCAGTGCAGGGGGAGCCCAGGATCAGGTTCCCACTGCACTGGCAGTAAGGCCTGATGGGCTCTAACCCACAATCCCATCACACCTTTACCTGCAAGTGTAGAGGAGACCTGAGGTTCTAACGTACAAAAGAGAATCAGATGTAGAGGTTGGGACCACAATCACATGGTAATTGGAAACATTATCTTTTCACCAGGACTATGCAGGTACTCTGGGGGGGGGGCACCAGCGGCCAATCACTGACCAGAGAAGGAGGGTCCCCCAGCAGCCAATCGCCAACCCTGGAAGTGCCAGCAGCAAAACCAAAAGTGCTGCCAGAGTTTTTCTCAGCACCCCCATTCCTCGGTTGGCGCCAGTCTCAGGGGGGTACGTGCCCCCCATGCATTGCTTATGGAGACAGTTACTTCATGGGCTTTTGGAACAGCAAACTTACTACTACAAAGGTCACAGCAGTCAAAAACCATGTTTTGTACCACACAAGTGGCCCACGCACAGCATTCACAGTTCCCCATTGTGACCCACAGGTGTCCTCAGCTTGAATCCCTTTCCCTGTTGAATGAAATGGCTAAGAATTATCCTGTTAGGGTGTCAAAAGAGTCCTCAAATGGCACAAACAGGCCCTGGGAGGCAGGGACAGATTAATGTATGGGCCCCGGGGCCCCTGCCAATCAGGGGTCCCCTGGGGCACCAGGGGCAGCACAGTCCAGGCAGGCACCCTGGCTGTGGGCATCCAGGGCGGGCAGCATGTGCCTCCTCCCATCTGGCTGGGCCAGGGTCAGGGCCAGGGCCAGGAGCTAGGGGCTAGGGGCAGGCATGGGGCTCCCAGCAGGCAGTGGCGGCTTCCCTGGGCCGTCTGCTGCCAAGAGGCCTGGTGGGCAGCTCTGCTTCTGCTCCCTGCTGTCTGTGGGCAGTTGTTGGCACCAGTGCTGTTGGGACAGGATGGGACAGCCCTGTCCCGCCCAGCCAAGGGCCAGCAGGCGGGTGCTGGGCAGCTGGAGGCGGACCTCATGCTCCTTCCAAGCTGGCCCCAGCCCTAGCATCTCCTGCAGCACTGGCGGATTACAGCCTCAGCTGCACGACACCCACTGCATGGAGGGGCTGGGCTGGGGCGGGGGCTGCCTTCACCTCAGTAACACTCACGCCCCCCAGCTTGGTGTGGATGTGCTGAGGAGGCCGGGCAGGGCTGGCTGCAGCCCCCTGGCAGACGCAGAGGGGATCTGCCCTTGCCCAGTGTGGGTCTCCAATTTTCTGTTTGCCAAGGGCTGCAGTAAATCTTAATACACCTCTGCTGGGTGGACTGCTGAAGTGGCATGGCACAAGCAGTGTAGGGAGGTGCAGGGTAAGGGGTCAGGGCCGTAGGGCTGGCTTGTGGGCACAGAGGGAGCCAGGTTACATCATGCCAAGAGGTGAAGGGACTTAGCCTCATGCCCTGTTGGAGGTGGCTGCAGTGACCTCAGGCAGAGCGCTGCTGGTGATGTCGTGGGGCTGACACCCCTGCGGGTGGGGTGGGGCAGGGACCCGAGACGTCACACCGGGGTTCAGGTGGGCTCCGAGGGGTAGCGTCATGATGAGTCGTGGTTGTGGGGCAACCTGATGACGCAACGTTACGTGGGCAAGTGATGAGCTCGTTCAGTTTGGTTTGGCGGGACTACGTCACGGGGAGGCGGTTGATGGGTGACACCACCCCGGGGCACAGGGTGACGTCTCGGGGCGGGTGAGGGGAAGGACTCCGGTCCCTCCCCGGCCTCCCGCCCCGCCCT
>NW_005841866.1:2813606-2836132 GCF_000455745.1 Alligator sinensis
CCCCTGCCCTGCCCTGCCCTGCCCTGCCCTGCCCTGCCCTGCCCAGCCCTGGCGGGGTGCTGTAGGGGCCGGGGGTCCAGCAGAAGGCAGCGCCCATGCAAACTTAGGTGCCCCTCCCTTGCGCCCCGCTTGGGGTTTCTCTCTGGGTACATTTAAAAGCAAAGCTTTGGGGCGGGGTGGCCGACACGCCCACCTTTTCCCTTGTTTCATTAGACTGAATTGTCTGAAATAGTCCAGAATACAAACAAAATAAATAAAAGGGGGGGGAGGTTTCAATCTGGGATCTTGCCCCTTTAGCTGGGGATGCTTGCATGCCACAACCCTCTTTTTCTGCCTGCTGGTTGCACCTCGTGGCTTCTTAATCCATTATTATTGATGTTATTGTTATTATTATTGTTGGTGTTATTGTTATTACTTTGAATTGTTGCACCCTGCTGGCATTATCTCAGGGGCAGGCTTTGTTTGCTTTAATTTTCTTTTCAATCGGCCACTCGGTGGAGTGGGCAGAGCTGAAGGTGCAATGTCATGGTTAGAAAGGCACCGTGCTCATTATAGTCCTGGTCCATCTCTCAGCTCTTGCACTGGATCCCCATGCTTGCCAAGGGAATAGCCCTGGATGCGGCTTGTGCTGTGGTTTTTGCAGGATTTGTTGAAGGGTGGCACAATGGCATGGGCTGTCCTGTCCAAAGCTGCCTCACAATGGTGACCACGATGCCACTCCTAGTATAGGAAGTAAAGAATGAGACTTCTTATGATCCTGCCTACATATGATATGCAAGCTCCTCATTTGTCTCCTGGGAATGATACTGGGCTGCATTTATATGGAAACAATGAGGCTTTAGTTCAGACAGCAGTATGCGCTTGTATTTGATAACTGCGCATTTATATTTAAGTAGGTGTATTTATTTGGTTGTGTGATGATGTGTTTTCTATGGGGCCAGGTAGGTCAATGTCATATGACAGAGAAGGAAGGATGTGGGAGGTTGGTCTAATTCAGGGCTGCTCAGCATCTGCCCCATGGGCCTTATGCAGCCTGCGGAGCCACAGCATCTGGCCCACAGTGCCCCTCACGGGTTGGGAAATTTGGTGGCTGGGAAGCAATGGCAAGTAATACTGCCTTCTGTGCCCCACACCCCCCCCCCCAACACCTGGTTGGGGGCTGGGCTGCTCTCTGATCTGCCCCCTCTGCCCATGTTTGGATTAGGCCTCACTTCATCAGCCAGATCTGGCCCACAGAGGGACTGAGGACTGTCCATCTGACCTGAGGTGGGGAAAAAGGTGGGGCCTTATTGATCTAATTCATTCTGCCATCCCCATACTGACATCCACTCTGTCATTGCTTATGCTGTTTAATGTGTGTGTGGCTAAGGCTCTAGTCTCTAGGTATTTTGTAGTGAAGAAACCTGTATGATATGCATCAGCAGCCAGATCAAGGTGCCAGTAAATATTAAAATAGGAAAGTATGGATTTGAGAGACAAAGGCTTCATGCCTCTCTGGAAATGTCACTGCATTTTAGAGTACCAGTCATCTTTGTGCTGCTGAGTTGTTTCACAATCTGTGAAATACTGATTTGTACGTTTGTTACTAGTACAATATTTAAGACCATTGTAGTTTCAGTGCCTTTAAATTACATGAGTCCTATAAATGGAAAATAACTACTTGCCCTCTATTTCTGTACTTGAGTATATAGTATAGTCATACCATAGAAATAACTTTTGTGGGGATGTTATAGTAATAGTGAATATATTTTTATTAAGCTTATGGTATAAAACACATTTTGGTTGGGTTTTTTTCATTTTTCTTTTAGAGGATAAATCTATTAATTCACACTCATTTATGCCACTGCCCTTCAACCACCGGTAAAGGACAGAGTAGATATAGCATAAAATGCAGGCTCTGCTTTTTTCATTGGTTCAGATCTGGTCTTGTCATCCCTTTCATAACTACCATTTGACTGCTGAACATTTATCACATATAAATTAATACTGGTTCCCATCCCTTCCCTAATGAAGAAATATCTTTGTCACAGAGGTGCCATCACAACTGGCACTCACTGTCAATTTGGCAGTTTTTTGTTTTGGTTTTGGTTTTTGCTATTGCTTTCATTTAGAGAGTATTATTAAAGCATCACATTGATCCATCTAAGCTCCTGCCTTTTGAAATAAAGCATCTACTGAACCTAAAATATAATCTTCTCTCTAAGTGGTTTTCTTCTGATGGCTACTCCAAGTTTAACATTTATTCTAGTTTGGTTCTGTTTAAGTACATATTCTCAGTGAGCTCCTTTCCCCACAACCTAAACTCACCTTCAGTTATGTTGTTCATATTTTAACCAGTAAAAACTTCTAAAAAAATTTAATGTTTGATGACATACCTGAAAAAATCAATGGAGTACATAGTTGTTGCTGCGCAGTTGGGCGTACATGTAGATGCACCCCCTGTGTACCAGCTGTCATCATGACACAGTGTTTGGTTGAGGGTATCTATTATAATTGGTAGAGTAAGTACATGAAACCCCAAGTCCTGCCTTTTCCTATTTACTACCTATTCAGAAAAATAAATGTCTTGCCAACTCTAAGTATAAAAAGGGCCTAGTCTGTTTGTGTGTCTGTCCGCAACACTTTGTCAACTGTGCCTGCACCGCCAAGAGGGCAGCGATTGGCTGTGCTGGCGTGGGCCCAGACAGGCGCGGGGCAGGGGGAGGCAAACAGCAGAGATCACAGTGGCAGTGCCCCCTGCTGCCTGGCCCCGACACCCCCCCTGTGCCTGGCAGGGCAGCATGCCCGATGCTTGCATACCTGCCCCAACGTGCCCCCCCCCCTCCCCCCCAGTGCCTGGCAGTGTACACATGCACCCCACAACTTTTATTACCAACAGCCAGGAGGGAGGGTGGGAAAGGAGCAGGGAAGGGAGGTATGTCGGTGGGGGAAGCCGTGCTGCTCAGGGGAGGAGTTAGGTGGGGGAGGGAGCCCCCACGCTGGAGGCTAGAGGAGGAGGAGGCGGCAGTGGAGGGAGTCTTTACATGGTCAGCTCCCAAGTGTGAGCGGGGAGCGAGGGGGGGCCATGTAAACACTCCTTTGAAATCCGTCATTCTTGACGGGCAGTTGGCTAGTAATATTCATATTGTTGCTTTTTACTTTGCAGAGGAATCAACTGCATTTCTTTAAATCTGGATTTTAGAATTAAGGGTGCCTGCCATCTTGCTGTTTTTTCTGACAGTCACTGATTCATACTTCAAGGGAAGGAAAATGATTAAGCAACACTTTAGGTTGGATCTCTACTAAGGAATAATTTTGTCTTGCTAGACTGAGATGCCAGACTGCACTGACTCATTGCAATATGCTCAGAATAACTTCCTGTTATCTGCTTATTTTTTAGATTCCTTAACACTTCTAAAATCTCAGTTCTAAAGTAGAGCTATAATTTAATGTGGTGTTTAAAAAAATCTTAAACCAAACTAGATTGTTGTTGTTGTTTTATGATGACTAATTCTAATAATGAGAGATCAGACTAAACATCTTTAGTGAGATGCTTCCTTTTGAAGTGTCCTTTCTGATAGCATCTAGGGACAAAAATATTAAAACTTCAGATTTATCAAGTAGTAGTATAATGCTTGATTTCAATACTGTAGCAGTCATTTTCATAGTACATTCTTACAGCACTGGAATTAATATATATTGAATTGTAACTAATTATGCAATTTTTGCTATGAAGTATGAGCACTTAAAGCACACATTAAATATTTATATTTTCCCTCCTAGGTTTTAGCGGCAAAAAATGAGTCGCGGATATTCAGAAAACAATAATTTTCCATATGATAATAATAAAATGGTTTTGGACATGATCCTTTATTCCTTAATTGGGGTACCTCAGCCTATCAACTGGGACAGTGTGGCAAGGCTAGTTCCAGGAATTACATCCAAAGAGGTAACTTTTGTTTTTTAACCTAGTCTGTCTGTTTAAAGAATGCTTTATCAAGAGAAGTGCATTTTATTAGGTTAAGGAAGAGACAACAGGAGTATAGTTTTATAAAGCTACGTGAACTTAAAAAACAGTTTAATGATGACTTAATTTTAAACTGATAGCTTGTGTGTACCTATTTTTTTAAAACAACAAAACAAAACAATTTTTGAGGCAAGAAAAAATTTGATTTCTATGCTGCCATCTCCAAAAGGCTCAGGGCAGTTTACGAAAACAAAGCTCATATAAGTAGGTAAAATAATAAAACAATAATAAAACTGTTCTCCAAAGAATAACCACAGCTTCACCTTGCCTGCTAAAAGCCTGCTTTAATAAAAAGGTCTTACACTGTCTCTTACACTTGTTTCTGTGACTCTCAGTAGCTGGAAAAAGAAGCAAACAGACTTCATTTTTTTTATTAACTCCTTAATCAAATATGGTGGCTCACAAATGTAGCATAGCTAATAAATATTGCTATAAAATCATGGATACGGATACAAGACAAAATAACCACAGAGTAATTTACCCTGGATTTTTCTCCATAGTAAGGAACAGATGTACAACCAGCTTTCCCAGTGGCCTTATAGCAGTTGGCCACTAGGTGGCAAGGGAGCCAGTTTGTAGTCTATAAATCTTACTTGGGGATGAAACTGACTAGTGGAGCTGACACTCAACTGGAATACAAGTGTGTAGATAGTTACTCCTTATTTTTTGAGCCTTAACTTTGCTGCAGAGTGGAATGACTTACACCAGTGTAAGGTTATGTTTCATGTGTCTACCCAGGGTTGCAAGCTGTCAGTAAAAAAAAATCAGACTAAAAATGGCTATCAGTAAAGTCCATACAAAAATTTAGCCACCAGTAAAAACACTAAGCAGCCAAAGCTTGACTGAAGCTCTGACAGACAGTGCACAGCAGTGCCACCTGGTGTCTAAGTAGGAGTGCAGCCCCTCCCTGCAGGGAGCATTCTCTTAGCCATGTGGAGTGCTTGTACATGTGATGGGGGTTTAGTCCTTGGGGTTTTATTCTATGCCCCGCTTAATTGAAATAGTGGGTTCTTATTTGAAACCCACTGTTTCAGTTTTTCCATCATGTTATATACCAAGGGGCCCAATTTTATGTATTTATTTATTTTTGAGCCGGAGCCTGCTCACAACTTGGGGGTTGAGCAGCCAGTGGGCCAAGCAGTCCCTGAGCTGCAGGGGGAAGGGTGGGGGAGCAGTTTTTCCCTCCTCGGTGGCAGTGCCCTCTGGGGCCATCTGGGCAGGCTGCTAGCGGGCCAGGTGCTGTCCCAGCTCATAGGCAGCACCCAGCCTGATCCAAGTGTTTCCTAAGCCTGCCCAGGAAGCAGCGCCTGGTGGGTTTCCAGTGGGTGGGCTTCTGGAACAGTTTGATCGGGCCAGGTGCTGCCTCCGAGCTGGGGCAGCACCTGGCCTGCTAGCAGCCTGCCTGAGTAGCCCTAGGGGTACCACCACCTCAGAGGGAAGCACTGCGGCCCACTGGCAGCTCACCCCCACCCCACCTCCCTCAGCTATGGGAGAGGTGGGGCAGGCTCTTGTTGCTTTGAAGCAGAGAGGGGCCCAATCTTTTTTTCTCTGTGGAACCTGCCTGCTAGGGATGTCTGAAATGGGCCATATTTGATTCAGATTTAGCCTGAATTGGGGGCAGTGATTTGATTCGGCAATTTGGATCACTGTCCCGATTTGATTCAGCCAAATCCAAATCTGAAGATTCTGTGCTGATTCTCAATCAGTGATTCAGCCATAGAGACAGCTTAAAATGTTTTTTCTACATGCTTCAAGGTACCAGGCGCAGCTTGTGAATGCTGTGACAGTGGGGCGGATAGAACATACTTGGCAGTGGTTCCCCCCGTGCTCCCCCGGCTCGGCAATTGGCTGCGGGGCGACCCTGGGTGCCCCCCCAGGCCCAGGAGGCACCAGTCACTGAGCTGGGGGGTGGGGTGAGAGGATCCCCTGGACGCTCCACAGCGGACCCAGAAGTGGACTGGAATTGCTTCTGGTCCACTTCCGGGTCCACCGCTAGCATACTGGGGACCCCCCCGCACTCCTGTGGGATGCTCCATCCGTCCCAGCATCTTAGTGTTGACGAGCCACCTGGTACCTTAAGGTATATAGAAAAAACATTTAAAGCTGTGTCTATGGCCGAATCATTGAATCTCTCTGAATTGATTTGGAGGGTTCTGATTTGATTCAGAGAGATCAAAGGGTATCCTGATTCACTTCAGATTTGGAGATTCGGCCACCGAATTGGGCCAGATCTCCACTGAATTGACTCGGCAACCAAAGCTTCACACAGCCCTACTGCCTGTCTCAGCTGGGGTGGGGGGGGTGAACTGACAGCTGCATTGTTGCAATTTGCAACGGTGCAAACTAAACTACATCTGAATATTATTTAGTTTGCAAAAATGCAAGCTCATCTAAACTCCCCAAACTGGTGCATGTATAATGTGTGATTCCATTAAGCCACACAAATGACAATTTTTTGTCACGTGTATATAGTGACAACAGTCACTGTGTACAGGCACCCGTGCTGCTGGTGCTGCTATGTGTACATGTGTACAAGCACCCGTGCTGCTGGTGCTGCTATGTCCCAGGCTGGCTGTAATACTACTGGGTTGCAGGTAAGCTTCTTTGTGGGGGTCAATGCCAGAATGGGGCGGGGGTAAGGCTGGGCCGGACAGTCAGGTGTAGTTGGGAGCATGAGGGTGTAGGAGTGAGTATGGGGTCCCTGGTGGGGGTGGGGAGGAAGCTCAGTGTAAAACCATCACTGCAGTCAAGCAGGATTGCCAACCCAAGAAACTTTTTGTTTGTTTTTACTGCAAACTTGTTACTAGCAGTCAAACTTTTTTACTATGATTGATGTTAACCCTGTACATTTGAACCCAGTCCTTCTAACTGGGGCCTGGCAGCAGGGCAAGACCTGGCAGAAATTACATTTTACTGATATGTTTTATATAATGTTAAATATATCAATAAAAACATTTGGCTGTCAGTAAAAAGTTTACAAATTGTCAGTTAAAAAATATAAAACAATTCTTGGGTTGGCAACCCTCTTTCCACTCTACCTTTACTATGGAGTAAAGCCAGTGTATAGTAAAGAATGGTACATTTCCATATCTTTATGCAGAGCACAAAATGATTGGGAGTTCAAGCCTAGTTGGAACTTTTGCCCAGCAAAAGCTTATCCCAATCAGAAGTCTGATTACCATGTGTTACACCAAAACATCTCTGATACATAGAATTGTTGCCAGGATGGATTTGTCTGTATGACCTCATGTGACTAGTGAATCCATTAGGCTTTGGCAGAGCTCTTGTACCATCTCCCAAAACTTGTGTGTGAATTTGAGAGTTGTTGTTAGGTTGTTGAACTCATCAAGACAACCCATGTACATAAAGTTAATCCTGTGTAAATGTTTGTAGGAACAAGGCCCTTACCGATATTGAAATCTGTGTCTGATAGGTTAGATACAAATTGGAGATCATTCATATAAAAAAATTAAAATTGTGCTGTATTAAAACAAAATGAATAAAACAATAAAATCCAAGTAAAAACTTCCAGTTTGCTTTCATCATTTAATTTGAGTGGCGTTTTATTTGGGAAATAAAACATCACTCTTTCGGATATTAGATGATGCAGTTTTAAGTATTAGAAACTGTTACTAATAATATCTGCCTCATTTTCTCATCATTTTATCCTTTGACAGTGTGCAAAGAGGTTTGATGAACTAAAAAGCAGTGGAAGTTCACCTGTTGACAACCAGTACATGGCTACTGGAGGGAGTCCTGTTGAAACCCTAGCTACATACATCAAATCCTCACTTCTTGACCTGCAGGGAGATTTCCAAGAGCCTCCGACTGGGAAAAATTCAATTTCTATTACTGGTATGTTTTTCAGTAAGTCCTATGATGCTGACTCTAATGTTAGGTGTATCACTGTATATTTTTTGTAATGATCAGCATTAGTAGGTAACAAGCTTCAAAAGAGCAAAGATGAACATAAATACTCCTGTATAAATTAGACCACTTTATTTAAAATAGAGTCAATGCCTTTAATGTTTCATATGCAAATCGTTTTATAATTTGTGTTTTTAAAACGGCATAATATATTCAGATTTATGTTAAATATTTCTATAATGTTGAAACATCTTTTTACAGTTTTGTAGCTTCAAATATTTTAATGTCAAAACTGACAAACATTGCAACCATTTCAAGCTGTGGTCCTAGGACATGTAGGTATTCTGGAAAGAAAATCTCTGAAGTAAAAGCAAATGGCAGGAACTTAGTTTGATTTCTTAAATCACAAATTTCTCTCCCAATTAAAGGCCAAATCCACCTGCTATTTGTAGCTGATGGAAAGAATGCTTGCACTCACCATAGAAGGAATTGGACCATGCCCCTAGTATTTAGCTTAGCATCAGAGGTGTTCTTTCTGATGGTATATCACAAAGGTTTTGATCAACTGTAAGTCTTAAAGGGTGCTACATTTTTCCAAAATGTCAATATTAGCTATAGTGTCATGATCCAAATTTAACATTGGTAATTACATTCTTGCCTCCAGGTTTTTCAGTTAACTATTGCAGGGGTGTCTAATTGGCAGCTCATGAACCACATGAGGGGTTAAATTTTTGCCATCACTCTTTCAGGCTGCTGCTCTGCTGCTGCTCCCCACATTGCTTTGGCTACAACAGTGGCTGGACTTTTTGGGCTCTTTCTACCTCTTCACCCTGTTCCCTGCTTCCAGCAGCAGCTGGGCATGGCAGCATAGTCGAGTGAGCGTGGGGCATGCTGTGCAGCAGAGCAAATCTCAGGTACACAGTGTAGTGGGGGGTTCTATGGGGAGTGGGTGCACAATGCAGCAGAGGATTTTGGGTACGCAGTGCAGGAGTGGGGAGGGGTCATTGGAAGGTAGTACATGGTGGGGGGTCATGGATACGCGATGCAGCGGAGGGCCATCTCTGGGGTGTGCAGCCCAGGGGACCGTGGATCACTCTGATGCAGCTCACGTGGCATACAGCCGTGGCTGTGTCCCATAGGGTGTGCTGCCCCTGGCTGCTTCCAAGTTGGACAGCCCTGAGTGATCATGTACTACTTAACCTCTTGTCCTTAATTATCAAATATTTTTGTTTTACCTTATGAAACTTGACAGTTGTATTTCCCTAGAGGGTTGCAGTTCTTCAGTAGTGAAAACATGATTCATACATTACCATTTTAGATGCTAGTAGCAAATGTTTAATTTTGCAAAACTTTTCCACTATGACCTGTCTTTCAATGACTTATATCTGTTTGAAACATTTTCCTTTTGAGTTAAAAATAGCTTTTCTGTCTTTGTCCAAATGCTGCTACAGTGGAAACAACTGAAGTCTAAAACCTGAAACAGATATCCTGAATACACATTCTGTTAATTTTAAAATGTTTTTACAAACTTAGCCAAAATGTAACTGTTCGAAGATTGCTTACTGCGTATCTACAGTGAAAATGCTCCTTTAAGTTTAGAGCTATATGTGTAAGTTCTGCATGTACACTTAATTGAATACACACTTGAAGCTAAAAAATAACAGGATAAGTTATTCTGTAGCAGTAGCCGTTCTGACTCTGCTTATGGAAATCCTCTTTTTTTTTTTCTTTCTCAGTAATTTAGGAAGCTGTGTTCTAGTCTCAGCTTGCAACAGACTTCCCTTGTGACCTTGGGCAAGTCACTTAACCGCTGTGCCTTTTCAGGCAACAACTACACATGTAAAATGAATTAATATTTGAGAGGTGCTTGGAAGTTACAGAAATAAGACTTATTGAAAAGTCACTCCATCAGTATGTAGTCTTTAATTCAGCAGCTTTATATCCTAATGTATTAATTTTTCATTTGTTTTAGTTTAGACAGAGTAGTAGTAAAAAAATATCAGATTTTAAAATAGTACTCACCTCCTCACAGACAGTTCATTGTGAGCTGGATTCTTTTTCGGATTATGTATGATGAGCAGTCTTATTAACTAAATTTTGAATTTTAAGGCAAACTTAACCCCTTGGAACACACTCAAGTAGCAGCAGAGGAACAGAATTTTGCCCAGTATCTTCAGTGTAAGCAATTCCTGTCTCCTCTTAGGAGTTCTAATACTAATTCAAGTCCAAAATGTCATCCATAAAATGATGGGATTGACTGAGATTTTTTCTGCCAAGTTGAGAGTTCAGCCACTCTCCCACAGTAGCAAATCTTTCATCAGTTCTGAAAGTACCAGTACCAACCATGGAGTACTTGGTACATAGAGCTAAAAAAAGGTTGCTCTTGAAAATTCGAAGTTTTGATGTAAAATTAATAATGCATTAATGCAGATTTACTTCTTTTTCTCCTGTAAATAGATATAATTGTTTGGAAAAAAGCTGTGGGATATACCTGAAAGTATAGAAAACTATAGTTCAGCATATGCTCTTCTTAGTACCAGTAACATTTTGTCTTTTCAAAGACATCAAAGCCAGATTTATAGAAGTTTTGTATCTGAAATGTTCAGCCATCCCTCTTGGGATGCATGGGGTGCCTCATGCTCATCTGTCTAGGAAACTGCCAATTAGCAGTATTAGCGTAAAATTCTGACCTCCATGTGTAACTGGGAAGCTTTTATGAGAATGTTTCAGCAGGCATCTTCTAACTTTTGGAGCAGCAGGCCTCTTGAAGGGAGCTAGTTCTGAAGACAAGTCATGCCTTCTGACCCAGTCTTGGGCACCACCACTGCTTCCCCTGCTGCCACTGCTCTTCCTGGGCACCACCACTGCTTCCCCTGCTGCCACTGCTCTTCCTGCCCTTCACTACGTGCCCCACAGTCACATTCTGGCCTCCTACAGAAGCTCCGCTGACATCTCCCATCACTGAATAATCGCAGCTGACCTAGCTTCGTGGACTGGATCCAATCTGTTGGCCATAGGTCATCAACCCCTGTGCTACATTCTTCTGGAAAACCCTTCTATTAACTATTTAAATAAAACTGTGATCTCTCTAAATTCTACGTAACAATGCTACAGATTTGTTTTCTTTTCAAGAGGCCTTTCCAAATAGGATGGATAGATCATTCCGTCACCATGAAAAATATAAGGTGGATAACATCCAAAGCCCACCAGAATCTTCAAAAAGATTCTTACTGATTGCATTGTGTTTTGTATCCAAACCCTACTACAGGTTCCCCTCGATTTATGCTGTACATGCGTTCTTGGAGAACGGCGCATAAATCAAATGTCCATAAAGCAAACCCACTTTACAGTGTAACAGATAGGGATAGGCTCCCATGGTGGTGAGGGAAGGAGGGAATGAGCCTGGGGAAGGGGGGGGGTGGGGGGGGGGGGGGGGCATGAGGTGAGTTGGGGGAGGAAGCAGAGGGAACAGCGCAGCACTCACTCCAGCCCCGGTTGCAGCGGCCCTGGGAGCAGCTGGCGCCAGCTGCCTACAGCCACTGGGCTACACCGTGCTCCACCTGTTCCTGCTCACCTCTGCTCCTGGGCTGCACTGTGTCCTGGTGTGGACAGGTGGTGTCGGCTGCTCCCGGGGCCACTACAGCCAGGGTCGGGGGTGAGTGGGGCCACGGCCCTTTCCTCTCCCCCACAGACTTACCTGCTTGGGCAGGGAGGCATCTATGCTGATCACATAAGCATGAACGAATTATGTGTCTAAATGTGCTCATTGCATAAGAGCAAATTCACATATAAAGAACCCGCATAAATCAAGGGAAACTTTTAAATGCAATGCATTTGTGAAGAAAGCCTGTCAAAGGTAAAGGCCAGTTACCCTTGACTTTAGCAAAAGCTATACACTGACTCTTGTGTCTAAAAGGATTTGATTCTCTTGTTTTTTCCAGTGTAATTGCACCCAGATTGCTGCTTTGAATTTTCTGTTTGACCAGCTTACGAAGTCAGTAACTTGTGACAGCTTCCCCACTTCAGGAACGAGCAGTGCATTTTTAATGCTAGAAATGGTGAATGGGAGTCTGAATTTATACTCAAATTCTAATGCATTTTTTCTTGTTTATCAGGAAGGTCCAGTGTAGCTTCCACAAGAAACTGTTCGTCAGAAGCTGAGAAAGATCCTGCACATAAAGGCGGAGAAAACACTGAAGAAACTCAAGGGTAGGAAGACTGTTTGCTGTCTGGAAAGCTAAAATCAATTATACTATCCTCTACTTATACAGAAACGCTTCTGCAAAGTTGTTGACATAACATTTTCAGCAGTTTTCCCACCATTTGTCATCTGTGCAGCTCCATTAGTGCTGTCAGTGGTAGAAATGCTAGTGAAAATCAGGTAGGGGTTTCTATGTCTTCTGCAAGATAACCTTTGTTCTATGTCTTACCGTTATATTATCAGTCAGGTACCTGCTCCTGGTCTCTACCAGCACTTCTACCACTGCCAGTATTTGTGATAATGATAGTCTTGGTACAAAACCACTGGTAAGAAAATTACTGAAAAAATTCCGGGATGGCCTATTTGTGACTTAGTTTTAAAATAACCAAATAGTGAGACATTTTATTAACACTAATTGGCCTCTGTTCAGCCTAAGGTTTTATGCAAGCATTAACTCAATGTAAGTTTTGTCAATACATGTGTTTGGAGGCAGTCTGAACTATGTAAATTAATATACTTCTATGAAAAAATAGGGCTGGGAACTTCCTACTTCACCTTTAGTGCTTCAGTAATTGCAAAAAACTTATTGTTCCTTGTGCCAGATTATGAACACTTTACAGAAGTACATTCTCATGGTTCCTATTAGAATACACAGTTCTTTCACATTGCATTGGAAAGACAACTCATGTTCTAATTATTTAAAAAATTTTAGTGTTTAGTAATTGTTAGTAATTGTTTAGTAAGTGTTTAGTAATTGTTAAAATTACTTCTTTTAAAATTAAAATACTTTAAAATAAATTATAACTTGATAAAGTGAGGTTGTGAAATTTGGTAGCCTAAACATTATGTTCTGTAAATGTAACGTTTTTCTATTAGTGTTAAAAAGTAAGAAGAAAGAAAGAAAGAAGTGATATCATAGCCTAACAAACAAGCAAGCCACTTATCTGATGCATTTAAATAGCTGTTGTGTTATGCCAGTGCAGTTCATTTTCAAATAAATTATTACAGACACCTGTCACGGTATATATCTCAAACTTGTGACTCATGCTGGTATCTTTTACCTTGAAGAAAGGTTTTTGCTATCGCTCAGCTTGAACTTGCTATTAAGAAGCAGATAATTTAAATAATATTGGTAAATCATAAAACATTAAATTAATCATATGGAAGATGCTATAGCATTATATAAATTAATTACATTTCTCAACACCTCTTTAGCCAAGTGTATCCACTTATTTTCCTCTCTTTAATTTGAAAAAGGATGAACAGAATTTAGGTAAGTTTTTTTTTTTTAATGCATCTCCTTATGAGCCAGAGGCAAAACTGGGGCTAGAACTCAAAAGCCATTAATCTCAATACCTCTGTTTAACCATTAAACTACACTTCCTGCTATGACTGAGGTTTTGGTCATACATCCCAGAACACAAGCTTGGCTTGTATTTAGAAAATGCAAGACACTACAAGTCTCGAACAATATAAGTTAACTGAAATTTAAATAATTAAGTTTTAATTTTTAAAGTACATATTTCAAGAACTTGGGTATACAGGATCTTTAGTTGACTTAAATGAGGAAGATTACAGTTTTGACAAATTACTCAGATTTTGGGTGGGAGTCTCTATGGATTACTTTTTTACATTCATATTGGTTCCCAATCCTAATCTTGTTTTTTGCGTCTCGTGTGTGTGTTGCATTTTTTCCCATATGTGTGGTTTCATTTTTTTTTTGTTTGTTTTTAAATCAAGGCCAAATATGGTGATCCACGTATGTGATGAAGCAAAAAACCTGAAGGAAGATTTTATTTGTCCTCGAGACCTTTTGATTTCCGAAATGAAGTACTTTGCTGAATATCTGTCAGTGGATGCCCAGCGCTGGGAAGAGGGGGGCATTTCATTTCACTGTGATGTTCACATCTTTGACTGGTTGATAAGATATGTTAAAAGGAACACTAAGGAATATGAGGTGTATGAAATGCCCATTTTAGGTAAAAGCAAACCTACTGTTCATTTGCCGCAGGTTCATTATCTGCAGTGTCTGATCTGTGCTTCAGACTAAAAGCTTATGTACTGTCTGGAAGGTAATAACACTTCCTAATTCAGCTCCAGTCTCTTAAGACAAGTATTCCATGGTCAGAAACACTAACTTGCTGAAAAGGTGACAAAACAATGTCCATTCTGGCCATTCTAGAATGTGCTCTCAGCTTTGTGAATCCAGGACAAACAGTGGAAATACTAATGTGGTCTGGCAGCTGCTGTTTTGTACAAGTTCATTTAGCCCTCCTTTGTACTAGTTTAGACAATGGTGGATTTAAAATTCAAGTGACTGATCTACATTAGGGATCTCACCGTTACTACATCAACAGTGGGAGACTTAAAAAAGAGTCCATGCAAATGTAACACAGTCAGGCAGTCCTACAGTCATTGTCTTGATAGCTGTGAACAAGATTTTGAAAAGTATGTATACGGTAGGCATCTAAATCCTGCTTTCTATACCATGGCAGCAGTGTGTTCTGGGGTGCATGGGACTGAGCATATCTGGCCCATGCAAATCCACTGGGGTGCACCATAGCCAGAAGTTCTCCAGTGGGGCTACATTGGGCATATCCCCAGTGTCTGCTTGTAAGTCATCAGTTGCAGCAGGTTTTAGAGGAGTCAGTGGGAAACTCAGAGTAGCCTCATTGCTCAAGTTCCAGCTCTGGAGTGAGTGATGGGTAGGGCAAAATCAGCCACATTCTCCCCAGGACCAGGTGCTGCAGCTATATAAGCAAGCCCTAAGTCTCATAGGAACTTTTGGAAAATTGTATTTACAGGGTTTAATTGGAAGTCAGACGCTACTCGCATTGCAGTCAGTGAGGGGAACTTAATGGGCTTAAATGAGATCTAAAGCTTCTTGAACACATTTGAAAAGTTCATTTTGAAGCACTGAATTGTGCACTGTTGCAGCAAAATAATGTCCCTGCTTGGCTCTTGCATGCGTCATCCCAGTGAAGAATTATTTGCCCACTTAAAGTTTAGCATGTGCTTTAAGTGCTTTGCTGGGGTGGGGCCAGTGGTACAGTCTGCTGCAGTAGCCTTTCCATTTTGGTTGGGTAATCATGTTTAAACACCATTTCATCCAGCACACATTGACGTGCCAATCTTAGATGATGCACTGCTTTGTTAGAGCCATTCTTTTTTTTTTTTTTAAAAAAAAGAACATGTTAACATGAAGACTTTTAGTTTGACCAGGCTAGTTCCCTTACCAGTTACTTCCTATCATTTCTCTTTTGAGCCCTTTTCATGATTCTTTGATCTCAAGAATAGTTTTGTTTTCTTGAAAATCAAACAGATTTTTCCAATGTTTGTACTGTGTCCCATATTGAGCAACACCTTTATAGCAGCTGTTTTGAGAATCGTTATAACCATTGCATCATTGGTATAGTGTTACAAAATCCCTATCTTGTTCCTTGTCAGGCACAGTTTTTAATCAAGGTTTAACATGGTTTGGTTTTATCTGTGCCCACCACCCAGACTGTTAGCAAGTGGTTTAGCTGGAACAGTATTTACGCTGTTAAAATTCTTCTGTTAAACTGTATTAAGGAATGTAAGGATAGGGTGAATGCACATAATACAGGATGACTGTGTGTGGGAATATAACTGTTTAGTCTTATCTAAATAGGTGGGATAAAATGTTACTTCTCAAGTTTGTGAGTGTGGTGCATTTTGGAAAATGAAATAATAAGTACTGGTTTGGTACATTGTACCCTCTTTCAAAGAGCCTTTTGGTGTCTTCCATTATCAATTCAAGGGAATAAGTTTTAATCTAAACCTTGTTCTAATATTTCTCCTCCCTTTTAGAACCTGGGAATGTTATTTCAATTCTCATTTCTTCTGAATTTTTGAAGATGGATTCATTAGTGAGTATTTGAAAGAGAATAAAAATTCAGTGCCATAGGAACACTATTTACCAGCAAATGCTTGGCAGAAATCTCATGCCTGTCATTCAAAGTATATGTACTGCAGCATAAATACAGAGAAGTTTATATTCCAAGGTCCCAAAGAATTTGAAATCTCATTTGTTACCTTGCTCTGTTACCTTGCCCTTATGAAGTACTAATTTACTATTTGCATAGTCTCATCAATTTCAGTGGGACTATTTTAGAGCAAGGTACTAGTAAGGGTAAGGGGCACAAATCCTAAAATTTAGCTCAAAACAGTTAAATAATCTCATTGTCTGTAAGGCAAAGACTGCCTTACAGAAACCATACATTTCCTTTTGTGTTTCTGTGTCGTACACAAATAATGTGTCTGTCGTCTAGGATGCAGTTCTCTAAGTTCATATAATTCCCATTCACTTTGCTTGGAGATACGCATAGGAAAAAAAAAAAAGAAATAACTCTGTGTTGATGGAGTTCCCCCTCCCCCACTTCTGCAGTTTCACTTCATTTCACTTCAGGTTTTAAAAGCACAAGCTATTAAGCTACTACACATATTCAGATTGTTCTGTTACTTGATCATTATGGCTCTCTGCTACATAGCAGTAACCACAAATGAAAAAAGACTAAAGTAGAGATAAAGAGCATGTAAACAAGTTAAAGAAGGTATTCAGAACTGAATGTGCAACATCCTCATGTTTCAACTGTCACTGCAACTAAATAATGAGGTTTGCTGGTAAAGATACATTGGGTGCATTCACATCATTTTAACAACAGAAATAGCCTGTCTAGTTCTTGGTTATCATCAATATATGGGTAGAGCTTCCTGAAGATAGTGCTATCAGGAGATATATTTCAGGCTATAAAAACTTTCAAGATTGACAGCACAAATTAGATCAGAGTTGCATTTGGGGTATGTGGACAAACTGTAACTTGCTTTCTGAGCCATTACATTGCATTTTTAGATATGAGTTAAACCAGTCTTGCAAAGTAACTCTAACGCTAAAAATTACCTAAATCCTATTATTAATTTCTAATATTAACATGAAGGTATCAGATACAAGCTTATGTATCACTGTTTTAATTGTCACTTTATCCCTTCTGTTCTTCCCAGGTAGAAAAATGTATTCTTTATTGCCACAAAAATATGAATGCTATTGTAGCAACTCCATGCAACATGAACTGTATCAATGCTAACCTTGTTACACGTATTGCTGATCTCTTTACACACAATGAAATAGAGGAGTTGAAGGACAAAAGAGATAAATTTAAAAGGTAAATTATTGTTCTACTGCTCAGTATTAAAACTCACTTACCACTTGCTATAATATGTACTCTTTAAGATATTTTCTCAGACCTGTTACAGAATCATTGGGATGTAATCAATTTATATACCTTTAAATAGCGTCTTTACATAATTGCTTGAAAATACTTGAACTTTAAGGTAAAATTTTAAGGTAATGAAGGTGTTCTAGAGAAGAGGCAAAAGTGAAGATTCATAAGGAATCCAGGGTTAGGAAAAATTGAGTGGGTGGGGTAGCTAGTGGGTACGAAAGAGGCAGTCTACACATCACCAGATGTTGATGTAGTGATGCATTATGTCACCGTATGGCATGCTGTGGCAATGTAGTGATCACATGTATCTACATATGATTGCCAGTTACGTTGCTGTAGTGGCAAGCTCTGTGGGTATAGTATGCTGCTATAGCAACAAAATGGCAAAATCTACCCATGCACTGTGTGTGTGGTACTGCACCGTGCTTTAACACTTCCAAATGGAAGTGCAGGTTTCCCTCTATTTTATGCAAGTTCTTTATATGTGAATTTGCTCTTATGCGATGAGCATATTTAGACCCATAATTCGTTATATGCGAGGTAAATTTGCTTTTATGCGATCAGCATAGGGCCCCCCCCCCCAGCCACCCAAGCAGGTAAGTCTGTGGGGGGAGGGGAAAGGGCTGTGGCCCCACTCACCCTAGCCCTGGCTGCAGTGGCCCTGGGAGCAGCTGGCACCAACTGCCTGCAGCTGCTGCGCCGCACTGTGCTTCTCCTGTCCCCCTGCGCCTGGGCTCACTTCAGCTCCTGGGCTGTGCCATGCCATGGTGCAGGCAGCTGGTGCTGGTTGCTCCTGGGGCCGCCCCAGTACAGACTGGCGTGAGTGCAGACAAACAGAGCCCTGGGCAGTGTGGGGCATGGCATTCAAGCCAGCCCTGGCTGCAGCGGCCCCGGGAGCGGCCAGAGCCTGCTGCCCCCAGCCACTGGGCTGCACCGTGCTCTGCCTGTCCCCATTCACCTCTGCTCCTGGGCTGTGTCGTGTCCTGGTGCAGGCAGCTGGCATCAGTCACTCCCGGGGCTGCTGCAGCAGGAGCTGGGGTGAGTGGGGACAGGCAAAGCCCCAGGCGGTTCAGAGCACGGTGCAGCCCAGTGGCTACACGCAACTGGCGTTGGCCAGTGGCCGGGATGCTGGCTGCTTCCGGTGCCACAGCAGCCGGGGCTGGGGTGAGTGCTGCTCTGTTCCCTCTGCTTTGCTGCCTTGTGCAACCCCGGGAGCAGCACCCCTCCCCCTGCCCCTTCCCTAGTTCCAGCCTCACCGCCATTGGAACCTATCCCTATTTGTTACATTGTAAAGTGGGTTTGCATTATACAAATTCGATTTACACACCGTTCTCCAGGAACGCATGTACCGCATAAATCAAGGGAAACCTGTACTGAAGCATGGCACTGTAGCAGTGTCGCTATACAGCAATGTATAGATATGCCCTGTATCTCAGAAACAGATATTTTGGCTTAGGTAGCTTGGGAGCCACAGAAGCTGGTAGTGAATGTGGTCTTAGTTCCCTGAGACTGTGGTATTCTGTAGTGTTCTTGATTCTCTTACATTTTAGACCTAGAACTCAGGAAGGGGAGCTAAGTAGTTGCAAATACAGTTAAAAGCATGAACAGGAACTTCAGCTGAGCCAAAACCAAGATAAGGTCATAATTGCCAGATTTGCAGATGAGGTTGGAAAGTACTTTCAGAATTACAAGATAACTGGCTTCAGGATTAAAGTTAAGGAGAGAAGTAATGGGGGAGAAGAGGATACTACATGATTTTTTAAGCATTTGGTAATAAATTGCATAATAGAGATTAGAAGCAGGCAACCTAGCCAGGAAAACAAGGAAGAGTTACCTGCTGATGATAAGGTAATCTTGGTTTTAGGTGGTCTTAAATGTGTTCTAAGGGGCAACAATGTAAGAAGCCTGATAGCTGATAGAAAAGTATAAAGTTGACATCATCTATGTAGAAATGGTATCTAGGATTCTGCCTATGTAACTTCTGCTATCAGAAGGAGAAGCTAGAGGAGAAGATGACAAGGACAGAGCTGTGAGCCACATCAAACCCAAATATAAGACTGCCACATATAGGAAAGGATTTGTGAGTGGGTTGGATTCCAAACAGTGAAAGGACAGATTCTTGCACACAGCACCTACATAACATAGAATAATTATATCAACAGCCATATTTTAAATCAAAAGAAGATTGAAGGATCTGCCACTTGAAAGAAGATTCAGAGTAACATTTTTCAAAAGCATCTACATCCACTGGAAAAATGAAACTTATGAGATTTAGTTTCCTATGTGATTGTGAAATCTGTAACTAGGGCACTGTCCTGAAATGGTCAAGATTGTGTCCTGAGTGAAACCCTAGAGGCAGTTTTGGGAGCAGAAGAGGGTTAAGAGAAAGGGATTTAATTTTACAGCTTGCAAAGTTTTTATTTTGATTATGAGGTGATAGCAACAGTCCTGAGAGAGAGGTAATTAGCTATGTTAGTCTAAACTCAGGTGGAAGGCAGAATGGATGTGCACCTTACAGAGTATCTAAATCAGAGATCCATTGCATAAGCTTTCATAAGTAATGGGCTTACTTTATCACATACTGTGAGTAAGCCTGCTACTTGTGAAAGCTTATGCAATGCATTTCTGATTTAGTTTATAAGATACAAACCTACCCAACAATTCTAAGAACATTGGAGAGATGTTCCCTGGTGGTAATGTGATGAGTCAATATGTGTTCAGTAGGTTTTGTGGATGTCCCAGAATGTTGAAAGTGTGGAAGAAACTATAGTAATAGGCTGGCCACTCATTTTAATGTTGCTGAGGTTTGTATTGGAATACCTAGAGCTTCATAGATTTCATAGATGTTATAGACATTAGGGCTGGAAGGGACCTCGCAAGATCATCAGGTTCAGCCTCCTGCCCAAGGGGCAGGAAGTCAGCTGGGGTCAGATCACTCCAGCAAGATAAGCATCTAAGCGTTTCTTAAAGGTATCCAGAGTAGGTGCTTGCACCACTTCTGGGAGGAGTCTATTCCAGACTCTGGAGACTCAGATGGTAAAGAAGTTTTTCCTTATGTCCAGTCTAAAATGGTCTTCCAGCAGTATGTGAATGTTAGACCTTGTCTTCCCTTGGGGTGCCCTGATGAACAGACGTTCTCCCAGTTCCTGATGCGCATTCCTTGTACATTATAGGCTGCCACCAAGTAACCCAGAGCCTTCCCTTCTTCAGACTGAAAAGTCCCATGCTTCTCAGCCTCTCCTCATAAGGCCTGTTTTCTTGACCTCTAATCATGTGCATGGCTCTACTCTGGACTCTCTCAAGCTTCTCCATATCCTTTCTAAAGTGTGGAGCCCAGAATTAGATGTGGTATTCCAGCTGCGGTCTCACCAAGGCCAAGTAAAGTGGGAGGATGACTTCTTGGGTCTTGCTTGAGATGCATTGGTAGACGCAAGCCAGAGTTTTATTTGCTTTGCTGGCTGCGGCATTGCATTGGTGGCTCATGTTCATCTTGTGGGTCAATCATGACCCCAAGTCTCTTTCAATCGTGGTGCTAGTGAGTGTAGCACTGCCGAGTTTGTAAGTGTGATGTGGGTATTTTCTTCTGAGGTGGAGCACCTTGCATTTCTCCACGTTGAGTGTTATCAGGTTTTGATCTGCCCACCTTGCAAGCCTGTCCAGGTCAGCCTGAATTGCCTGCCTATTCATTTATGAATATTGCCTATTCATTTATGAATATATTAAAGAGTACTGAGCCCTGGGGCTGCCACTGGTCACCATGCACCATGTTGACTTGGTTCCATCAACTATCACTCTCTGGGTCTGACCACGGAGCCAGTTCCCCAGCCATTGGACCGTAAGGTTGTCGAGGCCAGAGTTCCCCAATTTTTACCATGAGGACATCATGAGAAACCAAGTCAACGATTTTTTTGAAATCTAAATATATGACATCAGCCTCTTCTCCTTTGTCCAGCTGATGCGTCACCTAGTCAAGAAGGGAATGAGGTTGGTCAGGCAAGACCTACCTGCAACAAAGCCTTATGTTGGCTATCTCTCAGAATGTTGCCTTCCGTTAGCCTGTTGATGGTTTCTTTGATGATTTTTTCAAAGATCTTTCTAGGGGTTGAGTTCAACCTGATTGGCCTGTAGCTCCCTGGATCTTCGTTCCTTCCTTTCTTGAAGATAGGCACCACGTTGGCCCTCTTCCAATCTTCAGGAATCTCTCTTGAGCACCACAAGTTCTCATATATCCTCACCATTGGTTGTGGTATGATGTTGACCAACTCTTTTAGCACTCTTGGGTGCATTCCATCCAGGCCAGCTGACTTGTGGATATCCAGCCTCTGAAGCTGTTCCCTCACAAGATCTTCACCAATTATAGGTATATGATCACCCTTACCGTGGTAGTAAAACAAAATACTCTGAAAATAGGTAGGGTAAGATGTAGCAAGGGAACTTGTAAGGGAGTCTAGTGAGTAGGTAATTCTTTTGTCGTTGATGTGACCTTTCAGATGTCATCCACAGATGTAGAAATGAGGCTGGTGAAGAATCTGGTGTTCTTCCCTCTGTGGTGGGAGAAACCTCCCTAAGGTTCGTTGTCTAGCTGTAATTTGATTGACAGACAACGCGGGTAAAGAAAGACAGCTGTTTATTTGCTCGAGCAAAGACCATAAAGCCAGCAAAAGGCAAAATGGCCCCCCCCTAAGGGTGAGGTGATCTTTTATACTTATTACAACAAGGCAAGACTTCATGGTTAACAAAAAAAAGCAATACTTGGGCGGTGTTTTTCAAATCTTTGTAACAGCATATTTCTATTAAGCTAAACTAGCACTTTTTAAAAAGCTAAAAGTTAAGTAACAGTAACATTATAATATGTTAGCAAAACCTTACACAGTAGTAGATACTTCTCAAGGACACAACCAGTGCACCCAGAACAATGGTTTCCCTGTCTTATCTTACTTCTTGCTGTAGCTGATTTTTCAGCACACAGACACAGAGATACTTGCTGCTTTTAACTCAGAAAATGCTTAATACAGTTAAAATGATTACTTGACACAAGCAAAGGCTTAGCTATCAATCTGCCTTGTGGTCAGCTGCATTGCTAGGCCACAGGTCATGCCTTGTATTCAGCTGTAAAGCTAATACTTCTTAATCTAAATTATTGTAAACCTAACAGTATGCTATCAGAAAACTATTCTATTTCAGGGTAATAACAAACCTGCGCACTACA
>NW_005841866.1:2841112-2872648 GCF_000455745.1 Alligator sinensis
TTGCAGTTAAAATAGTATTGGGGTTAGGAACGACCGGGTGTCGAGGAATGACATATTTATTAATTTGTCTGAGATCTTGAACCAGACGATATATGGGTTTCCCATCTGGACTAGGCTTGGTTTTTTTTACTGGAAGTATAGGTGTGTTACAGGGGGACTGACAGGGAATTAAAATTCCTTGTTTAGAAAAATCTAAACAATTAAAGGCTTGAGTCCCTCAATAGCTTCTGCTTTTAAAGGATACTGGGGTACTTTAGGTGGCTCAAGATTGGTACGAATTAGAATTTTGACAGGATCTGCAGATTTTAGGAGTCCCACCGAGCTGGAGGTGAGGCCCCAAAGTCCTGGGGGCAATATCTCCAGCTTTATATGTCTAGCTGTCTATATATTTGCACCTCTGCATGTGTCCACCTTCATAGATCTACATCTCTATATCTGTACCTCGCTGAATATCTCCAGCTTTGAAGAACTGCAGCTTCATATGTCGACATGTCTATATATGTCCAGATCTAGGTATCTCCTGATTCATATGCCTACATCTCTATATATGTCCAGCTCTGAATATCTCCAGCTTCATATATGTACATCTCTAGATTTCTCCAGCTCTACATATCTGCAGATTCATACCTCTACCTATTTATATATCGACCTCTCTGAATATCTCCAGCTCTGCATATCTCAAGGTCTAAATATCTTCAGCTCTGAATATCTCCAGCTCTGAATAGCTCCAGCTTTCTGTATCTACCTGTCTATATATCTCCAGCTCTGCACGTCTCCAGCTTCATAGATCTACATCTCTATATATTTACCTCTCTGAATATCTCCAGCTTCATATAGCCACCTGTATAGATATATCCAGCTCTGTCTATTTTCAGCTCTGCATATGTCCAGCTTGAAATATCGACATCTCTATATATCGACTTCTCTGAATATGTCCAGCTCTGAATATCTCCTGTTCTAAATCCTTCCAGCTATCAATATCTCCAGCTCTCAATATCTTGAGCTCTGCATTTCTCCGGATATGAATATCTCCAGCTTTATGTGTCTACCTGTCTATATATTTCCACCTCTTCATATCTCCAGCTTCATAGATCTACATCTCTATATATTTACCTCTCTGAATATCTCCAGCTTCATATAGCCACCTGTATATATATATCCAGCTCTGTCTATTTTCAGCTCTGCATATGTCCAGCTTGAAATATCGACATCTCTATATATCGACTTCTCTGAATATGTCCAGCTCTGAATATCTCCTGTTCTAAATCCTTCCAGCTATCAATATCTCCAGCTCTCAATATCTTGAGCTCTGCATTTCTCCGGATATGAATATCTCCAGCTTTATGTGTCTACCTGTCTATATATTTCCACCTCTTCATATCTCCAGCTTCATAGATCTACATCTCTATATCTGTACCTCGCTGAATATCTCCATTTTTGAATAACTCCAGCTTCTTATGTAGACATCTCTATATATGTCCAATTCTCGGTATCTCCTGATTCAGCTGCCTACATCTCTGAATATCTCCAGCTCTGAATATCTCCAGCTCTGAATATCTCCAGCTCTGAATATCTCCAGCTCTGAATATCTCCAGCTCTGAATATCTCCAGCTCTGAATATCTCCAGCTCTGAATATCTCCAGCTCTGAATATCTCCAGCTCTGAATATCTCCAGCTCTGAATATCTCCAGCTCTGAATATCTCCAGCTCTGAATATCTCCAGCTCTGAATATCTCCAGCTCTGAATATCTCCAGCTCTGAATATCTCCAGCTTCATATATGTACATCTCTAGATTCCTCCAGCTCTACATATCTCCAGATTCATACCTCTACCTATTTATATATCGACCTCTCTGAATATCTCCAGCTCTGCATATCTCAAGGTCTAAATATCTCCAGCTCTGAATAGCTCCAGCTTTCTGTATCTACCTGTCTATATATCTCCAGCTCTGCACATCTCCAGCTTCATAGATCTACATCTCTATATATCTACTTTCCTGAATATCTCCAGGTGTAAATATCTGGAGCTCTGAAGAGATCCAGCTTCATATATAGAGAGCTGTATATCTATCTATATGCAGCTCAGTATATCTTCAGCTCTGTATAGCTCCAGCTTCATATATCTACATGTCTACATATGTCGAGCTCTATATACCTCCAGATTCATCTCTCTAAATCTCTATGTATCTACCGCTCCGTATATCTGTATATATATTGTAGGGGGATTTAGGAACTTTTTGATTCGACTGGCGTGTTGCGGGACCTGTGGAAAATTGTGTGGGGATTGGGTAAAAGTCGGCCTACGCGGATGTGGTGTGTGAGGGAAATGGCGTGGGCATTTGGAAAGCTTTCTTGACGGCACGTGATGGCTTTTGCGTGGGAAAGTGGTCATTTTGTGTGGGGATTGATTTCAGCACTCTTCATGGGAATGTGCTGGGCCGGCCCCCGGGCGTCATTTCCTCGACTGCGGTGCGGTAAGCGGTGCGTGCGTTTTCATTCCCGTGAAAGTGTCTGACGAGGGTCTGCCCTTTCCCGCAGGCTCCTCCTCGTGCCCCCGTCCTTGGAGCCAGCGTCTCAGCGAGGGGCCGCAGCGTGACAGGAGCGGGACATGGGGCAGAAGGGCCCCCGGGACGTGTCGTGTCGTGTGGCGTCTGCAAGGGTCACTCTGGGCAGTCCGAGGTGTGTGCGGGGCCTGCAGCCGTCCCTTGGAAGCAGCCAAGGCCCCACGGGCGACAGGTGAGTAGGTCTTTCTGCTTTGACACGCTCAGCGGACGCTCAGCTTCTGCCTGGATGCACATCACCACGTAGCCTGCTCCAGCGCTAACACATCCAGTCATGCCAGCTCTTGCCTCTACTGCTGGCAGCACCCTCCCAAAACAATGAGCTGCACGTGGGCTGTGTGGTGGGAGAAACCTCCCTAAGGTTCGTTGTCTAGCTGTAATTTGATTGACAGACAACGCGGGTAAAGAAAGACAGCTGTTTATTTGCTCGAGCAAAGACCATAAAGCCAGCAAAAGGCAAAATGGCCCCCCCCTAAGGGTGAGGTGATCTTTTATACTTATTACAACAAGGCAAGACTTCATGGTTAACAAAAAAAGCAATACTTGGGCGGTGCTTTTCAAATCTTTGTAACAGCATATTTCTATTAAGCTGAACTAGCACTTTTTTAAAAGCTAAAAGTTAAGTAACAGTAACATTATAATATGTTAGCAAAACCTTACACAGTAGTAGATACTTCTCAAGGACACAACCAGTGCACCCAGAACAGTGGTTTCCCTGTCTTATCTTACTTTTTGCTGTAGCTGATTTTTTAGCACACAGACACAGAGATACTTGCTGCTTTTAACTCAGAAAATGCTTAATACAATTAAAATGATTACTTGACACAAGCAAAGGCTTAGCTATCAATCTGCCTTGTGGTCAGCTGCATTGCTAGGCCACAGGTCATGCCTTGTATTCAGCTGTAAAGCTAATACTTCTTAATAATCTAAATTATTGTTAACCTAACAGTATGCTATCAGAAAACTATTCTATTTCAGGGTAATAACAAACCTGCGCACTACACTCTATCAGTGGAGCAAGATGACAATATTTTGAAAAAAAAAAGAACTACTTTTTAAAGTGACCAGTGGAAGAAGTGGAAGGACTAAGTTCTAATAGAAAATTTGGGATTTAAAATAGTCCAGGATAGGTACCCAAAATCGCATGCCTTACTGAACTAGTAAGGTTATATATGTTTATCAAAACAAGAGTTCTGCAGTTGACTCAGTAGCTCTAGAATTGTGCCCTTATTGGCAATTAAAAAAACCTGCGAGTAAAGAAGAGCTAATTTGGTGCATAGATGGGATATAATCATATTGAAAGCTAAGTTTTCTCAACCTGTGTATCTTACAGGAAAGTCATATACAAAAGTCAGATTTCAATACTAACCCTTAACTTTTTATGTAACTTAGAAGAATGTAATTATCAACTAACTGCAAATGAATCAAAGCAACTTTTAGTTAAACTAATGAGCAAAATATTGGTTTCTTGTCACCAACAGTAAACTTTTCTGCAAGAAGATCGAGAGATTGTTTGATCCAGAATACCAAAATCCAGATTCTCGGGGAAATGCAACAACACTGTATAGGTGCAGTAAAGTTTGTTTTTTAATGTCAGGTACAAAAACAACCTGATTTACAAAGCATTAATTTTACTGTTGCATTTCATCTTTTTTTTTTTTAGGTGCTGTTTATGTAAGAAGCTCTTAACTAAAGAAACAGAAAGAAGAATTGCTTGTGTTCCAGGAAAAATTAACATAGATCAACATGGAAATATTATCTATGTTCATATAAGGTGCTGCATGCATGGAAGATGTAACTTTTTCTATATACATGTATCTTAATAAGTATGTTTACAGAATACTTTGTATGTATAATGTTAGCAAATATTGACGTTACATTTTCTGCTTTATAATTCAGGGGCAACATGATGCATTAAAATCATTTTAGTTAATCCTGTTGCCTTGCCTTGCCTGTTGCAACATTAGAACCCTAACAAGGCATTTAATAAAAGTGCTGAATTAATTTCTTCTACCTTGATTGAATCTAATAAGATTTCAGTTGAAAACAGAAGGATCCCTGTGCTGCTTTGAGCCCTTTTAAAATAGAAAATAGAGCTAAGCTTTTGATCATCTTAATGACTTTGCTATATGTTTAACTGAAGGAAAATAGAATGTAAAAGATGGACAAACATCTTCTCTTAGCCATATTAAAAGGGGAGGGGAAACTGTTGCTCTTGAGCATGTATCAGCTGTGAAGGAAAGTGAAGGAAATGGTAACTTAACTCTCACAGATAAAATCTGTATCCATGCCAGACACTCTCTCTCTTTTGGGTTTTAAAAGAAAGATTCTCACTTTTCATTAAGAAGGAATTAAGTCTAGAGCAATTTGTCCCTGCTCTAAAAACCCTGAAACATAGATGTTCATAAAGAGGTTAATTGCTGCTATACACCTAGTATAGAGAACTATGCATCTCCAGGCCTGTCTTGAGAGCTAGTTATGATGCCTTTTTGAAGTATAAGATCTGAAAATAAAACAGTTACTTAAAATGACAGTTGTTGCCTCATAGCACAGTGTAGTGGCAAAGAATTTGAGATATCTCTGAGCTATCTTTATACAGATGTGTTTGGTTTTGTTTAGTTTCTTTTCAATTTCTTCCATTCCTTCTGTCATCCAGATATTTGAAAATTACAATTCCTCCTCTGCTACCTAGTGCCGAGGAAATAACCTCTGTGATGCCTTTGATTTTCATTACCCCAGGGAGAAAAAGACCACTTGTCTGTCCCTCTTTTTCTGCTACTAAGCTTTCAATTGTTGACTTATCTACTAACTCAATCAGGTTTTCCTTTATTTCTGTTTCTCCCAATTCCCATGTGGATTTAACCCTAACTCACAACTTAGTGACTAGAGCACTACTCCACAATACAGGATGCACTATAGCATCTGAATTAATTGTTGCTTGTCATATAATGCATTTTCTGCAAGGTTTTCAACAATGATGTCTGCTCTTCTGTCAACCTGCAGTCTTCATTGATACAAATATAGGACTATAACATCTTTATAATCCAATGTAAACCTGATTGTATGCCTTTTTGTTTCAGAGATAAAACTTGGGAAGTCCATGAGTACTTGGTTGGCCTTCATGAAGAATTAAAATCTTGGCGGGATGTGTATTGGCGCCTGTGGGGGACTCTCAATTGGCTGACTTGTTCACGGTGTAATCAGGTATATATTATTGTGTTTTCATGCTCCGCTGTTTATTTTTAATGGCAGCATGAAAACAAATCTTATTTCATGCTGTGTGCAAGAAAATCTCTTTAGGCTTTAAAATGTGTAATTCAGGAACCTCTTTTTCCAAATGACTCTGTAGATTACTAGTACAAAAATATCTACCTCCTTCCTAGACGTACCAGTTTTTAAGATCATTAGGACTTGCTATGGAATTTAGAGTGGAAACCATGATGAGACTTGTAATGGAAACTGTGCAGTAGACCTTTACTGCTATATCTGGATTTTGAATGAGAATGTGTGTGACTAAATTGTAAGGAAGATTCTTACTAGTTTTAACCTGAGTATCATGGTTTTCTGTGGGAGTGATTTAAAATTGCTGTACATTTTGGGCACTGAAATATTCTGACTTTCACAGGCAATATAGCCCTGGACAGGATATTTCCATCATCTCTCTCTCTCCTCAATATAGTCTTTCCTATGTACTGAATTTTCACACTGCCAGTACCACTCTCAGCCAGTTCTCTATCCTGGTGTGGCAAGTTCCCTGGGCTCTACTGGGACTGGAATATATCCCTGCTGTAACCAAAAAGTTCTTCGATTTGATCCCACTCCACTTCCAAAGGTACTTTTCCAGTATTATGCTTTTAACCATGACTCCAATCTCATGGGTCTGGGTTGTGATAAAAAGGGAGAGAGTGATTCCTGGACTTGGTCTCCCTCCTGTTCTTGGTGGGGGGCAGGGGGATGTAAAGGTAGTGTACCACGTGTTCCCAAACAAGTGTGTCAGTATACAGCTAAGCCACTTTCCCAATCTGCAACAGACCAGAGCCAGCTTCCCTTCCTGCTCTGCTGTGTGCAATGACCATCATTTAATGCAAAGGAGGAAGTAAGCACTTTATGCCATTTACTACTTCAGCCATGACAGAAATCGGATCATTTGGGTCTTAGCGATGGAACAGAAGATGAAAGTGTTCTTGTTAAAGGAAGTCCTGTAGACACTAACATTATCATCCTAACCTTGTGGCCCCAGTCCCACTTCCCAGCAACGTTCTTTGTAAAAATTCCACTAACTTCAGTGGGAGTAGGATCAGGCCCATCACTTAAGCATAGCCAGTATCAAGACCAAGATCCTTGGTGCTGGAGACCTGTGAAAGTTCCAGGAACATGGAACTTACTGGTAGAGTAAAATGTGGCTTTTCTTTCCCCCCCACTCATCCCCAGTAAGCCACTATATCTAACATAGAGCTCTTTCTTTTATCTGACAGGGCTGTAAAGTGAGGGACCATGTGGTTGGCTTACCTGCTGGAGGTGAAGGTGGGGATGCTTTGCCATATCAGACTACTAAAATATTGAATGATCTGCTTCACCATAGAGATGTTATTGTTGTACCTTTTACTAAAGATCAGAATAGGTGAGAACATTGTATTCAAACTGCTGAACTTCCTTTCCCTTCAACACTAATATTTTCATAAATTAGCACAGGATTTCTTTATTTTCCTTTCTAAACAGGCAATCAAGTGGTAGTTTCGGAACTTAACTGTAACTTATTTCTGATGTTTTAATTAAAAATAGGGATAAGAAAAACATGTTGCTACCAAATACATTTCAAGCAGTCACTTAAATGGTTCAATCTTCCATACAGTTCAGTCTTGCAGTTATTCATTCATATTCAAATATAGTCTTCCCGTGTAGGTGTTCTGTAGACTGTCTAGAGCACATTGAGGGAAGAAAAATTGTTCAAAAAAGCTCAGAGAAAAAAACGTGCTGTTTCATATTTCTTTAATTTCTTCTTTCAAGTGATTCTGGGATTGGGCTGTGTGATGAGAAGGGGATTGAATGTGATGTGCTGTTAGAACCAAATACACCTTGGGGCTCCAAGACAGGAGAAATCAATGCTGTGAGTAACTGCATTTTTGTTTTCCCTTTCACTGATAATGACTGATAGCGACTTCATAAAATACTTTATTTCATAAAATATAATTGCTGTCTTTTGTATTAACACCATGGGGACTGTTCAGAATTTGAAGCTGTCTAAGAAACCAGTGGCCCTATTAAGTATGGGTTGTGTATAACCTGCAAAGCCCTAATTTTCTGGAGACCTGGCTGCCATTAGAGGTTGTCATGTACTGCTGAATCTGAGATCAGCAGAGCCATTGTGGATGCAGCCATCTATCAATTTTTATAAGCTTTTAGGCCATGCTTAGCACAGTAGTAGGAGTGTATGACCACATTTGTCCTCCCCTCCTTTTCTTCCCCATGCCCTGCCCTTGGGGAGAAGTATTTGCAGTGGGACATCTTGTTTTGGTAGCATTCTTGGTTTGTTCTTTATTATATGTTGCTATATATTTGTTAGAGAAGGTTCTCACTGCAATGGTTCTTGCTTCATAGGGGAATATATTCCACAGTCTGCCACCAGCCCTCAAGGAAATGACTGGTCTCCCATACACGCAGGCTCTGCCCTTGTTGCAGAGTTCTCTTGCGGCAATAGTTCACCGCAGCCTCCTAATTAATTCAAGCCCAAGACATGAAACTCCTTGAAAATACGTATAAAAACCTTGAATTCAATAAGAAATAAGAATGGAATTTCACAGTAGCCCTGTGGCAGTTTTCTAAAATAGGTAGAATTGGAGTTTCCTATAAGTACTTCAGGCTTTGTGTCCCGTTCTGTCATACTGTTGACATCCAGCCCAGAAGCAACAAAGGTATGAGTAACAGGGAGCCTTCCTGGGGCCCTTCAGAAGTTGACCCACCCACCTGCTTCTGGGCTAACGGCCCTCCTCTCTCTCCTGCTATGCCTTGTTGTTTAATAATTGGTGTCTTAGTTAGACAGGAGGCTACCCTTTGGTGGCCCTGTTCTCCTGGACCTATGTATGCAGCTCCAACCACCCCTGTACTGCATCCCAAGCCTTGCAGATCACAGACATATACATGATGTTCCCTTACACCATGACTGGTGCCCCCAGATCTCACAGGGACTCACTCCCTCCCTGGAGCAGCAGGTCATTGTGCTTTCCCTTGCTGTAAATTTTGACCCATACTCAGCCTCCTTGTGGTGGAGGACTTACCAGGGTCAGGACTCACCCCAACTCTCTGATTGAGCCCCTCTGTACAGCCTCAGGCCCAACTACGGCCTTGGGCTTCCAAAAACATACCTTGGCCTACTCCCCTCACATGGGGAGTATCCTTCCCATGCCCACTCTAGGGCCCCTACACCCAGCCCTTAAAGTGGCAGGCACCTAAGGTACACTGCCACAGAATGAATACCAAAAAAACAGATTACCTTTCAGGATGAGCCAAGTGGGGATAGGAGCCACATGGGTATAGGAGCATTACTCATGGATGGTGCTATGTGACAGCTTTAGCATCACTGAGAAATCCCAGAGTATTCCAGACTATGGACTAAACTGACCAATTGTAAGTATGTACTTTCTATTGAAAGTGATTCCACTGTGTCTGCAGACTCTTCAAAATGCTTTTCCCCACCCACCAACATCACTGCCATCTTATTTGGGTTCTGCTAAACTTGCTGTTTTCATCCATCAGCTAATCTTTAAGCACAGAGCCCATTTCCTGATAGCAGTATATGATCAGTTATACTGGGTGAAAGCTAAGTAGAGCTGGCTGTCATCTGCTTACTACTGGCACTAAGTTAATTGGCTATCCTGACAGGACATTCTTAATTATGGCTCTTCAGCCTTACAGTAGCTTTCACTACTTTGGGCTGGTCATATTTTTGGCAGGTTTTTTTCTGTTTATTAATAGAAATAACTTGTGTTGAACAGCAAGAAAGATTTTTTTTTTTAAAGAGCCATGTGATGTTAAACATTTCATTTAAAATGCTTTAATAAAAGACAGATGCCACTTCAATCACCTCCTTTTCCCTCCTTGGCATGCATCAGCCTGACTTCTGTGCAAGCTGCTGAGCATTTCTAGTGCCCATGGTAGCAATTAAAGCTCTATATTTCCCTAAAAGTCCCAGAGGAGCCCATTTTATTTTGTAAGCAGTCTTTCAAGGAAAACAGAAATCAAATGCACTAATCTGTTCTTTTCATGAGGCAATAAATTATTTCCTCCAGTAACAAATAGCACAGTTATCTGTTGCTAAATCCGTTCCAACAGATGTGATGTCTAAGCCAAGTCAGAATATATCAAGTAGTCATGCTAACTTAGGCATAAAGAGAACTTCTGCATATCTATTGTATTTTTTAAGTATTTGTACACTCCATTCCATAACTTTTAAATAACTCGGCAGGTTTGTGCAAACTGTCTAGTACACTGACTGTCTCTCAAAAACATTGCCTAGAATAGACTAAAACACTGTCCTGAAACAAACGTTTATTTTATAATTCTGCGATTAACTTAGCTTGTTGCTATAATAATATAAATGCTTGTTCATAAAAACTGTTACCCATAATACTTAAGGTACTGAAACATATTCCAAAGTGATTTACCTAAGACTTTGAATTTACATCTCTACATTTAATTAAATAGTAATTCAGTTTTCAAGGGGGCTACTAACATGCATCAAGTTAAGTCTGTAAACAAATCCTTCCAAACTCTGACATGTAGAGTTTCATGGATGTGCGTGCACACTCAGTTTACACTCATTTATAAATCCATTTGAATGTCTTATTTTTCTGCTAAGCTTACATAGCTTGTTCTCCAGTGTATATTAATTGGTCCATTTCTCTACCTTTTACCATTACAGTTTCTTTCTCTGAAAAACTGGACTTTACAGCTGGTTAGTAAAATAACTTGTTCATCCATACTTTTTAAGTTGGATATATTCAAAATGTGTTTTTGCTTCTGTATGTTGACAAATAATTAACTTTTGATTTCAGTGCCGTTTTTCCTTAATTTATATAAAATAAAGTTGAGATGCTATAGTGCTTTATAAGAGCAGCAGTATAAACTGGAAATTAAACATAAAGTTAATCGGTCCTCTTTAAAAAAAAAAAAAAATTATTGCAAGATGTAGACTCCTGAAGTCCTGTATACTCTTTCTCCCTACTCCCAGTTATTGCTGAATCTCCTTTGTTGCTTATTATCTTAGAGAAAGGGTGTCAAAATATAGCCTGTGCAGTAGAAGCGGTCCACAGAGCTATTTAACCCAGTCCATGGACCTCCTGGAGCTATTGACTCTCTTAAACAAGGGCTTTATCACTTGAATCATGCTACAAAAACCAATGTCATTTGGTCAAAATTAGTCATCCTTCTTGGGAATGTCAGTCAATGGAATCAGTCTTGCATGGCTGCCAAGCTAGCAAGTAAGAATTTCACAATCACACCCTGAGACGAGCTCCAGCATGGAGGATGTAAAGGGAGCGGCATAGCGTTGCATATACCAGGAGAAAGACTTGGAAGTGGTTAATTTAGCTTTATACCCTCATCAGTTTACTTGAAAACTGAGGATGCATCCGACTCCATAGAGGAATACAGTTGGGTGCCTGATTACAGATAACTACTTGCCCATGTATCACATGCATACACAAAAATTAATTAAGGTGATACTACACCTCAGTTACCAGTGATGATTTGTATTTCAGTAGTACTTGGAGGCTAAGTTTAGAGCTGAGTGGACCATAATACTGTGTGTATAGTAAGACCATCTTTGCTGCAAGGAATTTATTACAATATATGAAGCTAAAATACAATCTAATGTAATGGAGAGGACCAGGTTGCACCATTCCTTTTTAAGTATGTTCCTCTTGAATCACTTCTGTTGGTACAAGTACATGAAACAAGTAGCATGCAAGTATGTTTATGCACCTCCCTGCTTCAATTGCATCACTGCAGTCTTCAACAGAACCCAGTAAACCCCTCAGAAAAGGAAAACAATGAAACGCAACAAGATGCTGTACACGTGTCTTGGATGCTTAAATTTTTCTGGGGTTTTTTTTGTTTCTTTGTTTGTTTTGTTCATTTAGTTGGTTAGGCTTATCAAATATGGCTTTGCATAGGTAATCAGTCTTTTATCTGCAACAAAAAAGCTAATGATCTAGAAAGCCTGTAGACTTTGAACAGGAAAAGTAAATGTATGCGGTACTTGTGTTCCTGTTAATTAGAAACAACAGTCATTGTTATCAGAAGAAGAGGAATATACTACTGGCTCAGAGGTCACTGAGGATGAAGTGGGGGATGAAGAGGAAGTATGCAGGAAACCAGGTATAATTATCTCTGTTCTCACAAGGCTTCTCTGAAAATTTGGAATTGGAATACAATCCTTAATTTCTTAGTCACTTGAAATCTTCATAGTAAATCCTATCATGAACTACCTGCCTTGAATTATATTATTGTCTGTCTCAGAGACAATTGCCTGTGGCAGCTATGCTTTTCTGGAAATCATACCAGCAAAAAACAAACAAAAGGACAGGTAGAGGGTGTCTGATTTAAAGGCGTATTTATTGGAAGGGATCCTGTCAGATCTGCTTATCCTTTCCTCACCTAGATTAATGTGGGAGGAGAAGTAAGGGGTCAGATTACTAGTCCTGTGGCTGCATCCTCTACAACAGTATTTCTGGGCCTTTGCCTTTGAACACACTGGTTCCTTATTGCAGATTGGCAAGGGCTAGATGGAACAAGCACTTGTCTCAATTTTCCTAGGATTCCAGTGAGCCTTCCTCTCTTCTTCCATCATGCTCACTATCTCCCACACATATACATGGTTTTGAGTAGGTGAGATATATCAGGAGGTATGAAGCAGAATGCTGCTCATTGTCAGCTATCCTGGTAGGTAAGTTATGAAGAATGCCCACGCATTAGAGTTGTGTGGGTGAAAGAGTGCAAGGTTTGGGAAAAGAACGGAGGTCACAAGAAGAGAAAGCAACAGACAGAGATAAATGCCTGCTGTTCCCTTACATTTCAGAGTGCAGGAAGATGATTTTTACAAACCATATAGTAGGGGGAGTCAAACTTATCTGTGCCCCAAGGCCAGATCCAGACCACAGGGTTCCTAATGGGCTGCATCTGGACCACAAGAAGTCTTGGGCCTGAATCAGACCTCAGTAGAGGTGAGAGAGTGACTGGCAGTTGTGTAAGAATTACCCCCTGCCACCAACTTGTATGCCCATAAGAGCACTCAGATTTTGACAGCTGGTCTTACCCCCACTTACTTTGCCTCCAAATTCCTGGCTCCTCTACCAACCCTACACGCCATATTTGACGTGCTTGCCATACAGCATTTGCTAGTAAATAGTGAAGTGTTAGAACTGAACTCCATGTTAAAATAAATTCAACCCCAAACTGTTGTGAGTTGCTCTCCTTCAACATTGTTCTTTTTACTGGACTGATGCACAAAATTATTTTAATGGATCTGTGCTGTGCAAATTAGTGAGATGGATAATGTTCATTCAGCAGCACTATGGGCCAAATTAAAATAGTGTCTCGATGCATTAAGCACTGTACAAATAAAAGGCAGTCTTTACTCTGAATTGCTTGCCGGCCAAATGACCAGGACAGAAAAAGTAGGTGAAAAAGAGTATAGTGTACAGTGTGATGGCTGGCCAGTGGCATGATAGCATCAAGAATGTGTTCTCTTTTTTTCAGTCTTTTGGTGATTATGGTAGAAGGGTCTAGCTGCACAGCAAGATGAAGGGAAAGGGTTGGAGCAAATGATCATTGGACATTCTCTCCTCTGTCAAAAGTGAAGACTATATGATGTCCTCAAGGCCTTTGGTCCCTGATTAAATTTAATGGGGTATCACTTTAAGCACAGAGAAATAGCGTGTAAAGCTATATAGAGATTGTACAAGTACACTCAAACTTTTCACTGTAGATGTTGTCATTAATCTATAAATACAGTTTGCTGATTACTACTTACATAGGAATGGCAGTCGCTGTGCAGCTAGTGTGATGACTGATGGCTGTGTTTGTTACTAGATAGTGCTTTAATTAGCAGGGAGAAAAGAGAAGCTAAAGAAGTTTATCAAACATCCAAAGAAACAAGTGTCTTCACCCAGTGTCCAAAAAAGGGAGAAACCATCTGAGAAGGTAAATCTGACTTGTGCAGCAGACTATTCATCCTAGTCAGTCTTCTGAGAGAAAATGTGCTTAGGAACATACTTTCTGTTTCCTTTGGCAGTCAAGTTCTCGAGATGCGTCTCCATTCATGTAAGTAGTTCTCCCCAGTCCTTGGCAACATCCAGTGAGAAATCCCACTTAATAGTGTGCTATTGACAGCACTCTTGTATGTGTTTATATTTTTAACCAGTGTGAGTATGCAGCAGAACAAGTGGGATGCCTCCAGATCACTGAGATTCAACCAAGATGCTCAGAGAGAAGATGGTCAGTTTTTCAATTATGAATAGAAATTTGCTATAATTCTGTAAATGGTATGTTACAGTAAAATGCTCAGCTTAGGAACTTTGAGGCTGGATGTAATCTCAGAATGGCTGTATATAGGTCTGCATTTAAACCTGACTGACTTGTGTAAAGGGAGATCTGGGCCCATAACATCCCTAAAAAGTGGAGAAGTAGGGCTTATTAACTATCTGTGCCAACATAGCCATACTGCTTTCAGTTCCAGAATTTGCACGTGCAAACCTGTGCACTGCGCTGCTTTGCACCATTCAGAAGTATCTACTGATTCTCTTCTCTCCCTCTTGCCCTACAGACAGGTGTGAATTCACATAGCTCCACTTATTTCAGTGGGCTTCTATTGATCTCATACCAACAGAGCTTCTTGCCCCAGCAGCTAACATGTGCTGCCTTTTTTGTTGGATGAGGTATTTTAGATTTGCTTCTATTCCATGTGAGAGAACTGTTATAGATGACTTCTCTCAATTGGATCTTAACGTAGATTGTATATAAATATTTGGGCACAGTATACATTTAATTCTGACATTAAAAAATTGTGATAAGTGCCAGAATATAGAAGCAGCCCAGCTTTATTATGCCACACAATAATTACGAAGTCTTCCTGAACATACAGAAAGGCTGAGCTCTAGGAAATGGTGCATTAGGATTAAATTAGCATTTGTAATTAAGTTCTCACTTGTCTCCCACCCCTGTTCAACCCAATTAAAAACCCTCTACATAAAGGGAAAAAATTCAGACAGCATCCTACCACAAGATTGGAGATTAGGTATTGTGAATAAGCAGTGTTGGTGCCCTCACTAGGATAATTTGGGGAGGAAATCTAAAGGGAGAGAGAGGGAAAGTTCCCTTTCCGGTAGTGGTTATTTTGGTTCTTAAGTGGTGGTTATGTAACATGTCAGTCATGAAGAAAAATTATGAGGTAGATGTGATCACAAAGGTGTGATATCTTTGTAAGTTTTTTGTCTCATGCCTTCATACTTTATCACTTGAGACTATATTGTCTCAAGTAAGCATATTTGATTGTGGCTGTTCCCTAATCTTTTGGGGGAAAATCAAGGTTGTACCTTAGGTGCTTCCATGTCATCACAGCAGCTTTAGGTGCTGTGGACTTGGAGCTGCACATTCAGCAGCTCCATTTAACTAGGATCTAAAGTGATAAGCTCTCTTTTTAAGGGTAGGTGCCTAAAGTGGAAGTGGGGGATAGTGCCTACCTTCCACATAACAGCCTGCCAGTTACCCAGAATGTGTGAGGACTGAGTTCTAGTCTGTTCTGAGCTTGATGAGATAGATACCTTCATCTCCCATGTCTCAGGAGAAAGCTGTCGCCTTGGGGCTATAAACTAGGCTAAGAGGGAAGGTACCCTCCATCCCTCCCTATGGAGCTAGGCAACTGTCCAGAAAGGAATGCAAGAAGCCTGGGACTAGAAAGAAAAGCAAGCAAGCAGGAGCCAGATCTACAGCATACTGTTTAGGGCACTTAGCTGGAATGGGGGAGACCAGGATTCTGGTTACTGCTCCCTGAACTGCTTAATATGTTTTACATGAGATAATCATTGGTTAATGACCAAGAAATAACTCTGAGAGCAGGAGCTGGACTGAGGTCTGCCCCATTCTGGGTACATGTCACAACCATCAGGTTACAATATGGTGCTCCCTTTTACTATGCAGCTATGAACAGCAAGTAGCTCAGCATTAGCAGGTAGGTTGGAGGGTATTCTGTACCTGGTGGTTGGGGCAGTCTCTGAGCACACCCGATAGAGAAGGATCCTCAGGTAACTTAGGCACCATTCCACCTCCCATCTGGATCACAGTGAAGGCAAGTTTGACATTTAACTGCCCAGACAGGGTCAATTCCAAGTATGAATTGAAACCCAAGATGAGGCACATTAGGGATCTCTGTGATTCAAAATATAGGCACCTAATAGTGCTGCAGCTGCTTGAGTTGAGAGTGTCTTCTGGATCATGTTTTTGCAGCTTAGCTAGATACACTCATAAGTCCCATTTAGACACCTGACTTTCCAATCTGGATATTGCTGTTTTCCCTATAATTAAGGCCTCAAAGATTTGGTTGCAGTAAATGGAGTTTCCTGCTTCTTTTGGAAAACTCAAAGCCATTCCTCTAGGCATTGATCTGTGTGTGCAGTGATTGTAGGTGGAGCTTTATATTTGCATAGGCCAATGGATGTTATTTCAATTCATTATCCAGACCTCCTTGCACTTTCTACATGAGCCAAGACGAAGCCTTTTTTTTTTCTGTATATGCTAGAGCCAGGGTGGCCAGCCTTCAGCCTACCAATGGCATGGGCAGCCTCTGTGGGTGGCATGTGGCAGATCTGAGAGAAGACAGAGAAGCATGGGAGCAGATCAAGCAAGAAGATGAAAGCAGAGTAACAGATTGGATAGGAGAAGGGGATCAGAGTGACATTCAGAAGATGTGGGGCTTAATTTGTTGTACACTTGATTTAAAAAAAACCAAAAAGGTTGGCCCGCTCTGCATTAGAGTATCCATATCACCTTCCCTTCTTCATCTTGTGGCAAGAAATGTCTCTGCGTTAAATATTCTCTTTTATTACTTGCAGATCAGCGAAGGATGTCTGAGATCACAGGGCATCTAATAAAAATGAGATTGGGAGACCTGGACCGGGTCAAGTCAAAGGACAGCAAAGAAGTAAGAATTTCTAATGTGGCAACATTAATGTGAGAGAGTTTGTTCAGATCTCTTGAATTCAAGTATTTATAAAACACAAGAGTGGAATCCTTACACTTCCTGATTAATGTGAGCAGATTATAATCTGTTCTCAAAACTGCATTTGATTAATTTTGCAAAACACTGAAGATTTCTAAATTGTCAGCACTTTAGAAATCCTTGGCTTGGGATGTGGACAGACGTCAACTTTGAAGCAGTTCGTATGCTTTTGAAGCACTCTAAAAATGGACAAAGTGCTCCCAAAACAACGCTGTTAGAGTAAGGTACTTTTTAGAAGTGCTTCTTGTTATGAATGGATATTCTACAGTGTACAATACGGGAGCCCTCCAGCATCCCACAGTGCTCTGCTTCCCCCTGATTGTCGATGATCACTGTTCTGTGTGCTCTGCTTCTGCTCTCTTGAAGAACTCTTCTTGTTCTGGGAGATGTCAGAACCAGGAAACTGGAAACCCTGAAGTCTCTTGCTCCCTGACAAAGCCAGGAGAATCCATAGCTGTGAGACTGGAGACCCTGCATCTCTCAGAGCCAGGATTCCTGCTCTCCAGACTACAGTCTGCATATACCTCTCCACATCTGGTCTCCAAGTACTTACCCCACTGGAACCAGGAGACTAGACAGCATATTACGTCCCTGCTGGAACTGGGTCTCCAGTCTCTTGGTTCCAAGATGGTGGGGAGGAAGAAAAAGAGTGGGGAGTGGGAAGAGACAATCTAGGACGGGGTGGTCAACCTGAGGCACAAGTAGCACAGGAAACCTCTGTGTGGCAGATCAGGGAGGGGACAGACAGCACAGCAGAAGATGGGGCAGGAAGCAGAAAGCAAACCAGCAAATTGGGCACAGGAATGCAATCAGAGTAGCACTCAGAGGGGGCTAGTTTGTGGCACACCTGCCAAAAAGGTTGCTCCCCCTTGGTCTAGGAGAGCAGAGGCAGAGTGAACAAGAGTGCTTGCTGATATCATGGGGGAGAGAGCTCTCAAGAGACAGGGGTTGCAGAGCTGCACTGACAATCTACTCCACTCCCCTATACCTGTGCAGCCCTGTGTCATGGCCCTGAATGCAGCCATTAAAGTTTTGAAGCACTCTAGCCAGGGGGTGTGATGGGGCTGGAAGGCTCAGCAACTGAAATGCTCCTTTTTTAATGTCTCAAACCTTGTTAGGCTTAGAAATGTTTCATTTATGTCCACTTGCACCCTCAGTACATGGGATGGGTTTGGAGAGTCCTAGTATAAGGTGCTGTGCAGCGTCTGCAGTCTCGTGAGCCTGTATGATGGGAGTACGTTACCTCTGCGAATGAGAGTCAGTTATTTGAAAATTAGTAACTTCAGGCAGTTGCAAGTTAAGCAGAAATATCGTTATGATTTGATTCCTCTGGATTTCAGCACGCAGGTGGTATTTATTCTAGACTTGAAGCTCAGATAAAGGCCTCGGCACAAGTCAGTGCTCGGCAAAACAACATGGAGAAAAACACAAGGTAAGAAGATACTGTTAAAATAGCAGGAGAAGCTGGGGCACTCTCTTGTGAGACTTTAAAAAGGGCAGCTCAGTTCAAACTCTTCTTTTACATCTGCATTCTTTCCTGCACCGCTCCCTCATACTCTCACACCCCCTACATGCAATAGACAAGAGTCTATATTTTGAGCTAGAATCTTTATTTTGAGTTGTTATGCAATCACCTCTATATACACTATGCAAACACACACAAAGCAGGACAAAAATATTTTTTTAAATAAAATTCAAATATGTTGCAAAGGTCAGCAGTTAGAGGGTGGAGCTTCCCCCCCATCTAGGACAGGGGTGGTCAACCTGAGGCACAAGTAGCACGGGCAAACTCTGTGGCAGATCAGGGAGGGGATAGACAGCACAGCAGAAGATAGGGCAGGAAGCAGAAAGCAAACCAGCAAATTGAGCAGAAGAACGCAATCAGAGTAGCACTCAGAGGGGGCTAGTTTGTGGCACACCTGCCAAAAAGGTTGTGGCAATCAGTGCAGAGTACCTGTCAAGGGGCAGGGCTACCCCTGCAGCCCTTGACAGCTTACCAAAAGTCCTTAAGCAGCCCTCCAGCTGAAATAATTGCCCACCCCCAAACTAGACCACGGGCAGAGTACAGCACAGCATGGACATTGCTTACCCATTGGGAGTGAGGACAGTAGGCCTGTGCAAAGCGGCTAGTATTCATTTCGGATTCAGCTGATTCGGGGGACAGTGATTCGATTTGGTGATTCAAATCACTGTCCCGAATCGATTTTGGCCGAATCTGATTTGGAGATTCGGCCACCACCAAATCGGCCAAATCTCTGAATTGAACAGGCCTCATCCCCCACCTGCTCTTCCAGCCCTGTCAATGGATGCCCCACCCATCCCCAGCATCCCAGCAATTTGGAAGAAAAAAAAAAGCCCTGCATTCACCGGCTCTTGCCAAGCGGGGGGGTGGTGATCCCCACTGCTCCCCAGTGCCCTGCAGTGCGGGGGTGGGGCTCTGCCACAAGCCCCCAGAGGCCCTGACAGCCACTGCAGCAGCCGGTGAGTGCAGGGCTTTTTTTTTCTTTTTTTTTTTTTTTTTAATTGCTGGGATGCTGGGGACGGGTGGGGCATCCATTGACAGGGCTGGGAGAGTGGGCAAGAGTCGGGGGGCATTCTTCTCTTTACTGCCACCCTGAAAAGGAGTACTGCAGGAGGTCTCTGGGTAATGCACAACCTGTGGTGTGATGGTGTGAGACTGCACTGGGAGTTTTAGAGAGACAAAGTCAAACCCACGCTGGGTAAAGGGAGCATAGAACTGTGTGTTCCCTGCTTCCTGGAAAACCACCTTAACCATGCAGCTGTTATGGTTAAAACTTGGGAGGACAGTTTTCCTTCTCCCTTCTTTTGATTGTGGGCTTTTGGCCAGGTAGGTTTTTATGACTTATCACAGTGGGCACATATACAGACCTCTTTACATAGCCAACCTGGGTATAACCTACTGCACCCACTCAGTCTGTGAACACACTTATGAGTACACAGGACAGGGTGGAAAAACTACCCTTTAGGTGCACACAGGGAAATGGAACTGCATCCATAATATACTGTTCTTCCTTTTCTCCTAGTGCCCTGGGGTGTTTTAGGGTTAGGCTTTTGGCAACTTTTGTATCATAAAGAAGCAGATTTAGACAAGCAATTGAAGTAGCAAACTGACACAATTACCATGAGTAGGTTATTTGGATGCCAGTAATATTATGCCTAAAGGGCTTCCTGACACAGAGCTACTATTTGTTTTAAATCCAGGTCTAAATCTCGGTTTGGTCAAAGCCGTCCAACTTAAGGAACCTTATGAAGAAACCATAGCCAGAATGCATTGCTGCTTCCTGGAACTGTACTGTACTCCAGACACAGGGGACTCATTCTCTGAAAGCTTTTAAGTGACTTATTTATTTTTTACTGTAAGCCATGTAAATTATTCTGCTATGATGAATGAATGCAAATCCAGTAAGGTCTTGTAATTATTTTAATTGTAAATACACAGTTTCTTAGATTTAATCTAATTGCTTTTTTAGGCTATTGTGTTAAGCTACATAGAAAACATTTTATACATCTGCAAAATTAAAATATTAGAAAATCCTTATTTATTTATTGATGGGCGGGGGTCTTTTCCCTGCTAGACATTTAAAAACAATACTACTGAACTGTGAGTATGATTAGCAGTGTTAACATGCATCATCTAGTACTTCTACTTTTAGTTATACATGCTGGGCTGATGTAACCCACTTAAAAGTCAAGGGAATTCCCTGTGAGTTGCACAAAGTGAAGTGAAATCAGCCTTTTTCACACACAGCTCCCATTCATGCTAAGGTGAGCATCAAGAAGGGGTTGAATCCCAGAGTTCCTGTTACATTTGACTTGCTCATAACTTTGCATCTCATGCATGAGGCATTAATCTTTTCAGCTTTACTGCATGGAAGACAAAATGTTCATCCCCATCTCATACCTGACTTTTCTCTTGCGTCTACTATCTTTTGGTTCCCTTTTGCTTGGTTGCTAGAGAGAGTTGGGTAAGGAAGTTTCTTCCATTATTGATACCAGTGTCATTATAAATATGTTAGCACAGTTGTTGCTAGCGTTGCATCTTTGAAATGAAAGAAAATCATTTTGAGGCATATTGCATATAGACTTCTGGGCCTAGAAATACCTTTCTAAACCTGCCTGAAAAACCCTGGTTTGCAGCAGAGTGCACTGAAATGTTCTTGTCTGTAGCAACAGAATCCAGGTTTGTCTTAGTGCACAGTCCAGTGTTACCAAAATGGAACAACTTGCATGGAACAAAATCACATTTAAGCAAAGGAAATGGCAATAAATTTGTATTTTGAAAACCATGTTCTAAGTTTTCTAAGCAGGCAAAAGGAGCGCTCAGGGAAAATGCATTCCAGATCATAATCATCCTACAAATTATGGGTTAAGAAATAAGTTGGCAAGATTGTTGAAGAAAAATCAAAAAGCTTCCTTTTAAAATGCACTGTCTCAATTTTCAGGCCTTTATTTGCCTTGTTTCTAGAGTTTTTTCACATAATTTAAATGGGAAAGAAGGTAGATACTTGAGAGAGCATAGAGAGTTTCAGTAAAAATACTAATATGAAAGTTAGCTCTGTTGACATGTGTCCTCTGATGTAACATTTAATTCATAGCCCACTGAAGGCAAAGGAAGATTCCCACTGACTCTCAGTGGTTTGTTGCTTGGGGCAGGGTAGGAAAGTTTAATGCAAAGCTTTATCTTCCATTCAGACAGAAAGGGTTTTATCAAAGCCTCAGGCCTGCTGAGAAAAAATAATGCTGTTTTGTAATTTAAAAGTTAAGAATATTTGTTAAATACTTGAAAAATGATCATCAGTTTCTTAAATTCAAAATGTATTAGAAACAGTTTGGCTTGGGTTTGAGATTTGTTTAGTAATCGCTTCTCGGCCTCTTGAAGGCTCAGATCAAGTGTAGTATGTCCAAAACTGCACGTGTAAATTTTGCTAAGAAAGTTGTAAATTTTGCAGTTGTGTGAAGATGTGTTTTAGTTTCCTTAGAACTACTGACTTTGAAAAGGGGGAAGAAACCTCTTCGCTTCAGGAAGAGGGAAGCCTAATAAATTTGTTTTATGTGAAGGTGCCACTTTTACATGCCAGTATCCTATATAATACTGTATTCAAAACCTACATTTCTTTTTATAAACATGTCTGCAATATATGTAGTGGAAGCGCAGTTCATATTTTATTAAGTATTAATGCTTATTTCCCTTGCCAACTACCCTGAATTTTTATCCTGTATTAACTTTCAAGTCATGTTTCAGTTTAACTAAAATAAATGTTAGACTGATTTAGCGAATGCTTTGTTTTTGTGTGGACTTGCAAAAACCAAATAACTCATCCAGTACTAACAGTTCTACATCATAATAATTCTTCAGAAGTAGAGGCAGACTATATACTTATCTTCCAATGTGTTTGTAACCTTTCTTAAAGCATTAAGGTATAGGTCAGTGGCCGCATCTACATGTTTATTGCTGTGCATTAATATGTGCTTCAGTTGCAGAGTTCATTGCTCCTGGCCCTGTGTTTATACACCTGGGACTGCAGCACAATGAGCCCTGTAGGAGCAGCCCCAGCTGGTAGGGGAGGAGGGGTCAGCCTGCCAGCCAGCCTGGTACTGCTCCGACCTGGCTCGATACACTGCAGAGGGGATGGCTGGGGCATAAAGGTGTTCCAATGCAGAGCTAGCTGGCAGGAAGCCCCCACACTAAAGTATTCTTGTGCACCAGTCAGCCAGGTCAGCATCTACACATGTGTTGCTGTGTATAAAAAAAACCCAAAACTGCAGCAGAATAGTACTTGTATTTGCAAGTACTATCCTGCTGCAGAATTTATTAGTTTCCTCCATCCTACCAGGGCTGCATTTGTAGACCTAGGCGTTTACTGCAGAGCTAATTAGGCAACTGCACAGTAAACATCTCATGTAGATCTGCCTAGTGCTTCTCAACCAATAGGTTGTAATGGGCCAAGTGCTCTTTTTGTAGTTTCACAAGGCTCATTTCTGTCCAACATCCTACTGAACAAGTGAAATGCCAAAAGGAGCCTGGAACATCAAGTCTAATAATATCTTAGTTAGGCAATAAGTTAAAGGTTTCCATATAGTTTTTAGCCACTTCTCTGGTTCAACGTGAACACTTGGATGAACAGAAGTTGGCTTAAATCAAAGCCAGGAAAGATGGAGAGGATGGTGATGGGAAGGGTAAAACCCTTTCTGAGGATTACACCAAACTTAATGTTGCCCTTAGACAGGAGAGTCCATGCTTATGTCATCAAGGGGACAAGCAGTCTTTTAATCCTCCTACAGCCAAAGTGCCATATGTCATCTACTGTGGGCCAAGAGTCTGCCCCTCCCTGTTAGGTACAGACTTGGCCACTTGCAGGCTCAACAACTCCAGTACACTGTACCTGCACATAAGCATAATTTCTGCAAATAAATGTCATGCTGTACAGCAGCAGCCAGCTGTCTCAGAAGCACAGAGTGATAAGAACCTATCACCCAGCTCTCCCATTTGCTGTACTGGTAGGTCCAAACCCAGATCTTGTCCTCAATAAGCTAGGCTCCAGCTATAAGGACTAATTTTACATTATTGTGGCCTTCCATAGATGCTGCATTCATAGAGGTGTTGAAGCAGCCTATGCTTCGGACGAAGCTTATCAGCACTAGGGGTATGGTTTTCTTAGTGGGTTATGTAGATTCTAAAAGTCTATTTAAAGGCATAAAAAAAAGAAAAGTTTGTATAGTCTGAAGTCAGGGTCTTGTTACTGCATCAGGGTTTGCATCCCTAAATTGACAGCTTTGCCAGAACCACAGACACCTTTATGGGTACAGTGAATTGTTTAGTTTGCATTGATCCCACTATGTATAGACTGTGAGGCCAAAATTCGGCATGTTGAATTACCTGAGTGGAACTAAGCATGTGTTTGAAAGACGGAGAGAGGGAGTTCTGCCATGCACCTGCCCACTGTATCTTGCAGAATTAAGTTACAATTATGGTTGGTCCAATAAAAGCTATCACCAAAAACCTTTGTGTCTTGCATATTTACTGTCTTTACCCCTCAAATATTTACTGGAGTATCATCGCCACAGTATCACTACAATCCTTTACACTAGGAGGTGTCAAACTCATCTTGTGCCCCAGGCCAGATCTACACCATAGTGTCCTTGCTGGCTATTTCCAGCCTGGGGCACAAAGAAGCGGCAACTGCAGCTCTGACATGGAGCATGTGGCGGCAGCAGCAGCAACTGAAGCTCTGATCCAGTTCATGCGTTGGCAATTCCAGCCCCTTCCACATGTCCCATGCTGGAGCTGCTGCTGTCCTGTGCCATGGCAGCAGCTCCAACTCTAGCATAAGGCACACAGTAAGGGCCAGCAACTGGGGAGGTAAGGCCATGACAGTGGCAACAGATGAAGCAGCCAAAAAGTGACGGGCTGTGTCAACCCTCACTTGTCCTCCTACAGCTGATTGCCATGTACATCAGGGCCCAGATTGTGCAACAGCTGACACTTCCCCTCCCCAGCCATGCCCTGCAAATCTTGTGGCCTGTTGGTAGTTGAGCAGGCCAGATAAGAGTGGCTCCATGAGCAGGATCTGGTTTGCGGGCAAGATGTTTGACACCCATGTTCTACAGAAGTGTGTGCATGTTGTTGCCATGTATCTTCAGTTCCTTCCACCAGATGGCAACCTATAAAAAATGCTTCTTCTAAAGTGCATGTTATAAGAGGAAATGTGTCTATTATTATGTAGGCAAGGTTCTTTGAGTAGATGTGATATCTTTTATTAGACCAGCTGAGTAGTTGGAAAAAAGTTCTTGGCAAGCTTTTGGGCACAGTCACCCTTCAGGCACAGGGAGTCTCGGCTGGTCTATTGTTATACGTATTTTGGCAGTGTCTTGGGACCCTCAATCAGGTACAAATGCAATGACCATAAAACCATCCCTGCCTTGCAAACCTGACAAGTATTAAGCAGGTTAGAAAAACTGAACATTGAAATTCCTAATTTTCAAAGTCAGGCATATGTAAATCATCTCCACAGACAATTGTTTCTTCCATATAAAAATACCTTTCAGCATGAACGACTGGTGCCTCCCGCAACTGGTGGGGGCACCATGGCAGTGAGTGAGGACTGCCTGCAGTCGCTGCCGGCAGTGTCAGCAGCTTGGGGGGTGGGGTGGTGAGTGGGGACCACTTGCAGCTGCTGCCAGCCACATCAGCGGTGAAGGGAGGGTGGGTGCAGGTGGCAACCGTCCACTGAAGCCAGCAACAGTTTCGGCGGCATCCAATCTTGGGGGCACATGCCCCTCTCTGCCCGCCCTATGCATCGCCTGTGCCTTTCGGTGTATGTGCTCTTCAAGCTGCTGTTAGGGTTCCAGGTTCTCTGTAATGGTACAAACAATAGTGACTTGGGGAAAACAAGTTGCATTCTCCAACGATGAAGAAAGCTAATACTCCCAGTTCAACCTTATATGTTCCTCACTATTCCTATTTATTACACTGAGCGAAGCTGACACTGGGTGCATCTACACATGCACTTTACTGCAGAGTAGCCTAATTAGCTCCACAATAAAGCATCACAGTCTACATGTGCTGGTATTAGGGTGCAGTAAACTAATTAACTCTGCCATGGGATAATAATGTCAGTACTATCTTACAGTAGAGTCATTAAGTGTGATCAAACACATGTAGATGGTGACTGCTGAGCATAAATTGTGCTCAGCACAATTGCTGAGCACAAGGCAAGCCATATCCAATTGCTTGGGTGGCTTGCCTGGCCGCTATAGTACAGAAATCTATCCCTATTAGCAGAACAGTCTGTGGAGAAGACATCATTATGACATGTACAGTGGCCTTTGTTCAAAAGGTATCTCCCTGAGTTTGATCTTTTTTTTTTTTAATATGGCTGCTAGCCCTGTGGCTCCTTAATGCTTAAGTGGATTTCACATTGTTGCAGCTGTGCAAGGGTAGAAGGACTCACTTTTACATTCATCATGCATGTCAACATGTTACAGTGACACAAATTGAATGCAATGCACTTGTTCCCATGGTGCCCAAATGCAAACACTTCCAAGAGTAGTAGCTAATTCTGTGTGATTAGAAGTCTCTGACTTGAGTTAAAGGTAGTGTGACTTCCCCACGCCACTCCCCATTTTCAGATGTCCCTAAGCTACTAAAATAAACAAGTTACACCAAGCATCAAGTCAAAGAACTGTGCTTTTGTTGGGGGGTGGGGGAAGAGAGAGAGCGAGAGTGAGCTATTTCTAGCATATGGTTGCTGTACCACACTGGGGAGAGTTCAGCTGTGTTTCAAATTCCTAGAACCCCAATTATAATTATTGAATTCCCTGCCCATCTGCCTCGCTGCAAAAAAACAGATGATTCTGCACCATTATTAAATTAAACATGCCCTCCATTGGGCAATCCTGACCCTAATTTTTCATCCCTTTATCAGGGGGTGACTAGGTCTTTTTCATACTGGTGAGACACCACAAAGGAACTAAATTTGCCTATATATTTATGCATTGATGCCTGTGTTAAACATTAAACTAAATTAAGGCATCAGCTCAGCTATCTATCCTACAATAGAGCAGCAAGGTATTTCCTGGTCAATTTAATTTTACTGTCCTGAGGGACTTCAGTATTGCCAACCCAACCATGTCAAAAATTGTGAAACAAGCTCTTAAAAATCAAGAGATTTGGAATGTAAATCATAAGATGCTATTTTTGGCGGGGGTGTGTGTGGAGGGGTTGTTTGTGAAGGTGTCAGGGTCTGTGGGTATGTGTGGGGTTTTGAGCCCAGGGAGGGGGCCCCGACACACTCTGGCAGGATGTGGGGTACTGTGGGTCAAGAGTGAAGGGCAGCAGCAGGGCTGGGGGGGGATTGTGGCTTGGGAGTCAGGGGTAGACAGGCAGATGGCAATCCACTGCTCTGTTGCATGACTCACCCTGGTCCTGGGGGCTCATTCATCCCAGCCCCTGCCTCTCTCCCTCCCTCACTGTGAAGGCCTCGATCTCTCCCCCCTCCCCTGACCCTTTCCTTCTGCCCCTGCCCCGTACCCTCCACAGATTTACCAGCTTGGTGCTGTCTATATGCACCAGAAAAAAGCCAGAGATTTGATCTCTCTATCAGGAGATCATGAGTCAGAGTTAATTTAACTTGGAAATCAGGAATCTCATGATTTTTTCATGAGCGTTGGCATTACTGAGTCTTTGATCTCACAGTTTGAGACTGGTAAACAAAGTTGATAAAAACAAGTATACTTTCTTGCCATGGGTGACTGGTACCTCCTGAGTCAGCGACCAGGGGGATGGTCCCCCGGCAGGCAATTGTGCTGACTGGGGGGAGTCCCCCTGCTGGTCATGCACGCCAACCCAGAAGTGCCAGCGGTGTGCCCGGAAAGGCCAGGGATGTGCTGGGAAGTGCCAGCAGTGCTTCACCTTTCCCCTGGTGCCCCCCACTCCCTGGCTGGTGCTCTCAGGGTGGGCACCAGCATTCCCACCTACATCCTCTACCCGTCACCTAAGCGGGGAATGCAGCTGGTCAGGGGGTGCACCAGCACTCTCAGGGGGTTCACCAGCACTCTCAGAGGGTTCACATGCACCCCTGTGCACCCCCTATGCATTGCCACTGTTTTTTTGCCTCTCAGTGACTTCGCAAGTCTCTCGTTTTGTCCTGTTCTCACTGGAGAATCCTGCAAGCTCCTTTTAATGGAGTACTGACATAGGAAAATCAATGCTTCTGCACCACAGCCCTACAGGAGACATCAGCATCCATTCTTTCCTTCAGTTAGACTATTGGAAGGGAATTCTATGGCTCTCTCCATTTTGTCCTGCTCAGCTGGGTTTTGTTCCTCTGCCTTGAAGCACACTGTAATTGATTTGGTTTCTACAAAACTTTGAAAGCCTACTGCTATTGTCACTGAAACAGAATAAAAATGTGCAGTTGCCTTTACTAAATTCATGTAAGTCAGATAATCTAACAGAGTCTAAAAAATATATTCAGCCAAGTATAAAAAATATCAATGACATCTTAAGATTAGTCAGACAAACCACTGAGTTGTCTCACACCCTTGTCAAGAACCAGCACTTAATTCTCTGGCATGTAGAGCAAGTTTTTACAGATGCTCTTGTACATTTTAGGCATTGTTATCTACAGCAGATACTGGTCCATTAAACAAGATATCCAGACAAAAGTGGAGCACAAGAACAATTTAAAAAGTTGTAGAGCTGGGATCTACTACAAACTTTGCATTCCCTATTACTGTTTTTCTGTTTGATTGCATTGGGTAGTTACCATGTTTGTATCTGCTATGCAGAGGGGTATCAGGCTTATTCCGTGCCTGGGGAGAGAGGGGGAAATTTGTTGACCACTGTAGCAGGGGAAGGAGGAGGGACATCTTACCCGCTCTTTGCACGCTGAAGATGGCTGCGTCTCCTGCTGCTGTAGCAGTCGTGGCGCCAGCGGCAGCAGTGCCATGATGCAGGCTCCCTGGTGCTCCATTCGCTCCCCACCCATCTTAAATATGATATTGAGTATAAGGCTGTGCCTTCTCTGGCAAAGCTTCCTTTGGATGGGGAGTGGAGCACTGTTCTGGCCACCCCCTGCACCCTCATAACTGGAGCCCAGGGTGGGTGCTCCACTTGCTCCCTTCCAGTTATGCTACTGCTACTTCATGTTGTACCGGAGGCCTGACTGTATGAGAGCTGCTTTCCAACACACTGCAGTAAAAAAAGAAGCAAGAAGAGTGTTGCTTATCAGTGTTTTTAGCAGGAATTTTCTTCATGTTGAAAATCCCTGCCATGCTTTCATTTCTGTTTATCATATCCCGCATGAAAATGCTGTGGTTTTTTGATCAGGACTCATGGTAAAGGTGATATCTTTTATTAGGCCAACTAGATTTTTGCAAAAAACCCCAAATCTTTAATTGCAAGCTTTTGGGCACAAATACCCTTCTCAGGCATAGCAGAAAAGATGTAATGGTTTTTTAATGGAATTTTATGCTAATGCCACAGATGTAGTCTGGTTGTCCGTATGAACACAACTAAAGGCAGGCTTGCATCGTCAGGAGTCTGGGTATGGCCCTACTAAAGAGATGGTTGCTAAGTACTGCCTCTAGGAGCAGAATTGATACCTGAAAGTCATGCCATTATAATATGTCCCTCCCTCGTTTAACCTTATAAGTGTCCTACAGAAGCTCTTTTCACTCATCAGGGCCACAGGTAATGACCATTGACTTCCAAGTGACAGTAATACAGTGCTTGAGGATGGTAATTATTTTGATACAGATAAGGTGACAAGGAGCTGAAGGAGTCAGGCCACAGCAGCAAGTACTGGTGTGGGTAGAGCAGAGCAGCAGGAAAGGCAACGGGCAGAGGAAGGAGAGGAGCACAGCAGAGTGTGCTAATTACTAAGCTTAGGTCTGATCCTGGGTCTGCTTCCCTGTGGGAACTCAATGAGCATCCTGCAGAGTAGGCAGACAAGCAAAGGCTGTCCGTGCCATACTCAAAACTCTGCGTATGGGGCAGCAGAGTGACATGAAGAGGGTTAAAATCTCAGGCATTGGATGCGTGACAGTCTTTTAAAAATCTAGCTCATCCATTAAACAAATCTAGTTCATCCAGAAGCAATAACTGGTCACAAACCACATACCACCTACCTCAACGTTACTTTGGTCCTAAGGTGATCTCTGCAAGTGCCCCCCCAGAGGCAGCAGCAAAGATGCTTCTCCTCTGTCCCTGATTGCCCTACACAGGAGAAGTGGAAGCCACTGAAGAGAATGTGTTATTTATTCTTTGTGGAGAATCAGCAAGAGCTTGTATTTAACAATGAAAGGATTCCAGCATTCAAGCATCACAGAGCACAATGTCCAGAGCCTGTGACAGGTTACAGCTCTGCTTTCCAAAGCCAGCAATGGCCCCAGGCGAGCTACACCCCATCAGACAACTACTCCACACAGGGCAGGGCAGATAACAGGAAAAGCAAGAACCTCTGTTTTCACTGCTGGCAGCTGCTGCTGCTGCTCGGGAGAGGAGAACAGCACTTGAAGTTCTTTCAAAGCTGCTTGTTCACTGATCTGTCACCACACAAAGCCCCTCTCAGTGGCAGATTCTGGGTCAACTCACATTAGGGCTAGGGACAGAAGTTACACGTAAGCTGGTTTAAGTGACCAGAAACTGGTTTAAACCTGTAACAGAACAGAAGTTCAGTGCACATAAACCAGTTTCAGAATGGCTGAAACTGGTTTAAGATAAACCTGGTTGAATGTAGTATCAGATTTAACTGGCTTGGGTCAAACCAGTTTATGAAACTTCCATCCCAGACCTCTTCCTGGTTCAAGTTAAATCAGAGTTCCCCAGCATCCCATCATGCTCTGCAGCCCTGGGCTGGGCCGTGCTCTCTGCTCCAGAGAGCAGGGCTGGCTCCATCCCTCTGCTCTCTAGCTAGAACAGTGGGGGCTGGGTTACTGCCCACCCCCCCCAAGGCAAACCCCAGCTGGCGTCTTGGGCCAGAGAGGGGGGTTAACCACCCCTTCCCCTGAGTTCGGAGCTGCCTTGTGGGGTTACTTACTGCTGGCTGCGACTGCGGACTACAAATCCCAGAGGCATCTGGAAGCAGAAAGAGGAAGTGACCCTGAGAGTCCTGCTCTTGTGGTAGTGGACTGCAAATTCCAGAGACCTCAGGGCCAGCAGGGAGCGTAAGTGAATACATAGCCCAGGCTGTGTTTCAGTTTATAGTTTTTCAGAGAAAGAACTATTCTTGTTCAAGCTTTTATGAATTCAATGCTACTGCCTTCCTCCCCCTCTCCCGCCTGCCCAGGCAGAGCACAGACTGGGGCCCCCTCCACTCCAACAGGGAGGGGGCTAAAGTCTTGGAGGACTTTCTCTATTCCCTCCCCTTTGGCAGGGGCTGGCAGGAGTACTCTAGCAACCCCCCACCCTGCTTCTGGCTTGAGCCACTGCAGGCATGTGGCTGCATTACCTAAATCAAAAGTGAATGTGTGCTTATTTGCTAATTGGTTCAAGCTCTGCAGCTTAGACTAACTGGCAAAGACTGAATTGATTCAGCCTCAGGCTTTCTGACTGTCTGTACTTAGCCTAGAAGGGAATAGCAGGCTGCTGCCTCTTTTACTAACTACCCACCTGAATGTGCAGAGTCTGGCACTTGGGAGAGATGCAGACCCATCAGCTCCACGTGGGCAAGCCCACAGAAGACAATGAAGTCATGTGAGTAAAATCCAAATCTGCTGCTCAGAACCTATGATCACCTCCCCAGTGGGCATGGTATTCTAACGTTTCACATAATTTCTGTGTCACTGTTTAGAACAACTCTGTACTATTACTATTTATGGTAAGATGCAAGGGGCCCTGAGCCCAGGGTCCCACTGTGCTAAGCAATATACATGCACATAATAGAAGACATCCCCTAAGTCAAAGAGCTTGTAATCTAAATAGACAAAGCTGACAAAGTGGAGGGGAAGAAACAGATACACATATTGGTGAAGTGACTTAATAAAAATGACACAGCAAGTCAGAGGCACAGCATCAGGACTAGCTTTCAAGAACTAGAACATAGCTTTACTAGCGATGACTGATGGTGAGAAAGTGCAGGATTCTGTCCAGTTAGACAATGAGTTCCCTTCAGAGCCTCAGACACAAAGGACTCCACCAAGCAAACCTCTGGAGCAAACCTCTTGGCTTCCCAGTCAGCC
>NW_005841866.1:2872661-2885177 GCF_000455745.1 Alligator sinensis
GAGTGTTCCTGAACCCTGCCCCAGCCATGGCTTTGTGGTTTATTGCAGCAAAGTGTAAGAAGTTGAAGTCAGGAAGTATTTTTAATTACCTCCTGGCTGGATTTTGTGCTTATCCACAGACGTAATTGATAGTACCAGGGGTTGTCAACTGGGGGTGCATGTACCCCCAGGGTTACTTGGAAAGATGCTAGGGGGTACATGTGGGCGGGCGGGGATGGAGTGCTGTCACCCACCACCCCACATTGCCACCTCCCGGGAGCAGGGCCAGGGGGGTGAGGACAGTGGCTCCCCTCTGTGGGCCGGGGGAGCTCACCGCCACCATCCACCACCTGCAATGCTGCTGCCACATGCAAGCCCTCCCCTGCTCTGCATCTGGATGCACCCTCCCCCCACTCCCTCCACCCCCACCACTCTGCATTCTGCATCTGGTCGCTGCCACTTGCACCCCTCCCACTCCATCAGAAGTGTACCCAAAAAGGGTATACTCCTTAGAAAAGGTTGAAAACCCCTATACTAAGTCATTGAGATCAATGACTACATTCTCCTTGTTATTTTATTTGTATCTAAAAGCCTGCCAAGCACTTCCCAGTGCAGGTAAAAGACTCAGGGAGACTCTGGGAGGCTTACAGGATAAGGCACTGAACCTGCAAGCCAGTCTGTATAGGCAAATGGACACAAAAGGAATTAACATAACAGGACTCTGCACAGACAGAGGGGCCACTCACATGGATCAGGTTTTGGGACGGAGGCCTAATTCTGTAATGATGATAAAAAACTGTAAAATAAGGTCAGCAAAGAAAGGGGAGGACCCTATCAATACACAGTGATGCAATTATTCAGTGAGACTACTACACAGCAGGAAGGAGGAAGACTTGATTAACTGCCTTGACAAACAGAATTAGTAAGTGGATATAATAGGCACATCTCTGAAGACTACAAAGACATGGGTCTGCGTGAGAGATTCAGAAGAGGAGCGGGAATGCAGCCTCTCTCTCAGGGGGCTTCACTTGCAGCCCTGCCCAGGAGGAGAGCTCCAAGAGAGGCAGGAAGAATAGAGAAAAGTTTAACAGGGCATTCATTGTAGCTGTCATCACTGGCAGGATGAAGCTGGCTAGTACAGGGCACAGATGGGAGCAAGTAAAGGAGTATATTGGAGTATTGTGATACTATGACAATTACAAATATAACAGGCTGCTCTCCATAGCTTGCCAAATGACCCTTTAGACATCTCCTCCTGGGGCTTCCTAGCAGAAATGGCCAACCTAAACATCCCCTAGCTTTCTATAACAGGGTCAGCAACCTTTTCCTAATGACAGTCTAGTGTAATAGAGCCACCTGTCCCCTGCCGCTTCCCGTGCTGGTGATTCCCACGCTGCCACGTCCTGCCACATGCCGCTGCTGCCTCATATACTGAGGGCTGATTTCCCCCACTGTTGAAAGCTACTGTGGGCCAAATCAAACCTGAGTGGGCCAAATCAAATCTCTTTGCAGGTATGATCTGGCTCAGGGACCACAAGTTGTCAACCCCTGTTCAATAACCAATTTAGGTTCTTTAGTACAGAAGACTCCCTAAGACCTCAAAACTGGCAATATGCTACAGAACAAAAGCAGGAGTGACTGAAGGCAATAGCTATCCCTGTGCTCCTGCAAAAGCAGGGAATATGACAGGCAAAATAAGACCAGATGTAAAGTGGCCCATGCCCCAGGCTGTTGGAGAAGACAAAGATCTCCAGTGCTCTCTGCCAATCTGATCTACTGAAAAATTCCTTTTTGGACCTAAACGTAGCAATCAGTTTAACCCTGAGCAAGTGAACAGTACTCTGAGACCATTCACTTGCACAAACTCAGCACACATGTCCAGTGATGTGGAATATGAACATTTGATAGACACACACAGTTAAACAAATATGAGCAGAGTCAGTGGTTTCACTTGATTTAGTGAAATTGCTAACAACAACACACACTGCATTCTTTACAGAGACTCATTCTGTAACACAGTCATGCTGTCAAATACAGATTTGATGTTGCATGTTCCTGTGGAATGGTTGGTCTCCAACCAACACAAAAATAGCTTATCATTTCAATTCTGAAATGTACAGGGCAATGATTCTTAAATACCAGTCGTTAGTTGGGGAAATTTGTCAGGGTAGAGAACGTTTGAACTAATTTTAGGAGTTTTATGTCCTATAAGGTATGGAGTAAATAAAATCATTTGGACATAAATGTGCTTTCCTGTGCCAAAACCCAATCCAGAACAATGGGTGCATCTACACATGACACTACATCGCTGTAGCAATGTGCTATGGTGACGTAGCGTCCATGGGCAAGAACTGTGACACTGCAGCTACATCACTGTAGCAATGCGCTCCCATGATATAACATGTTCCTACAATGACATAGCAGTTAAAAATAACCCTGTGCCACCAGCACGGTGCAGCATGAGCTGTTACTGCTCTGTCGTTTAGTACTTCCAAAAGGCATGGTAACAATGGTGCCATAGGAGCACATGTAGATGTGCCCAGTGGGGTGGAAAATTCAGGTCCTGTAGGAGACTCGTCTGTTCCATGGAGTCACCCACTCCATGTCTAACCACTGGATCTGTTACACCCCTCACACAGTGTCTGGGGAGAAGATTTCAAAGTCCCCAATCCTCCAACGAGTTCCATAGTCAGAGTCTAAATGACTTTGGTGGGGCTGTATGTGTACAGGATAGATCTGTGCCCAGGCAAGACAAGTTAAAGGAGCCTAAATGTGAAACTGAATTATGTGATGTGGACCCATTGCCAGCAAATTTAGGGGGAAATCTAAACTATACTTAAGCTAAACTGTTTTTTAGCTTTAGGTACAGAAGTCATAGACCATGAGTATATAACAGAATAAATGGGGTTTTGTGTGACTGTAAAGCTATCAAACATCTGTGAATACAGTTCCACATATTGGGAAGTTGCATATTAACGTCTCGTTACAGATTTAGCCATTACAGACATCAATAAATTCTCTCTTTAAAAGTATATATCACTTGTCCTGTAAATAACTGTATTAATAATCTAGTTGAGGTTCTATGATTAAATATGAAGTATGATGTAATGTTCTATGAAGTAACTATTGAAATTAATCAGTAGGTTTTTCTGGAATAAAGCAAACTCATATATGTATCATAATTTTCTTATAGGTGACAGAATGGATTACAAATATCCACCCCCACCCCTCAACATGAATTTGACATTAGAAGCATATGTGTTCCCAGAACACTTACCATACATGCAGCTGCTATTTACCCCTGGACCAGGTACTAGACCTGTGAAGATCCATAACCCACTGGATGTTGAAGTTATTGAGGTAACCCGTTGATTAAATGTCAGACATAGGTGTAACTTTTCTAACAGGTCAAAGAATAGAAGGATATATGAGTGTTCTGTGTTTGCCACCTCAGAAAGGAGGGCGGTGCTCTTGAAAAAGAGCCTAATTTAAAAGAACAACCTGAGCTGCTGGGTCATACTGAATAATGTATGCATTAACTGCGCTTGGCTTCCTCTGACTGCAAACTGAGCTGTGATCAGGGTCAAATGGTGTTCTATCCTTGTCAGGCACTGTCAGCACTAACAAAAGTGCTGCAGGCTAAATTAGGATGTCTTTTCTCCAAATTAGGTCCTCAATGACACCTGTAGAACCTGTCACAGCCTTTACAAGGTGGCTGACAAGGTGCAGTTTATTAGATTTTAGTCCCTAATCTTGCAAGTGCTTCAACATGTGCTTATCTTCCCACAGGAATAGTCCTGTTGGCTCCTGTTGGTTATGCACAGCAGAGACAGAACTCAGATCCCTCCCAGTCATGCTGGCGCTGCAGGGTTGACAGGAAAATATAAAGCAGTGCAGAGTCCTTTCGTCACTGCAACTGGCAGATATGCCTCTGTGAACACAGAGGGCAGATCTGTTGAGTAGGAAACATTTTTTACCCCGTTACTTTTTAGAGTAGAACAGCACTTCAAGAAACATATGGTAGCTATTTTAAAAACAAGAGTTTTAATTAAGGTTTCTGGTTCACGCAGTAAGTCAACCAGGCAGACTATACATTTACTTTCTCATTCAGATTTTTTCTTCACAGGCAAACATTTTTTCAAGCCCATTTCATGCAATTCTTGTGTTATATCAACAAGACTAATCCAGGATAGCAGTGTTAGGGACAGGGTTTATGCATATGAAAGGTGCCTGAATGGCATCCAGTTTCCTGCTCTCGCTGCTAGATTCACTGTCTCTGTCTACTTAATATAAGTACAAAAGGGAAAAATGATTTTGCTGGTAAAGTGTCAAAAATTATTATTTTGATTGCTAAATTAGGCAGACAACTTCTTTCATTTAAACATACAAATAAACTTGCAAATTAAAACACCCCTGACAGGTTAATCCATATGTGTGTCTCACAATGGCTTTTAAGTACTGCAGCTGTCAGTGAAGTTAGTAGAGTTTAATGTGACTGCAAAGGGAGCATTGCTCTTACTTTCATTAATGAGCAGAGTTTCTAAGAATAAACCTGGAGAGGTTCAGCGCTGGTGAATGGGATAATCTGCCCTTTGGCCATACGTAATTTAAGAGGTTTGAGAAATCTAAAACGCATTGCCATTTAATATAAGCTCTTTGATACAAAAAACCCAGATCCGTTGGTGAACTGAAGTAAGCTAAACCAGGGGTTCCCAACATTTTTTATGCTGAGGATCGGCAAACTGCGGACCAGAAGTGACTGTGGACCGGCAAACTGCGGACCAGCAGTGACCGGCATACTGCGGGCAGGTAGCCAACCCTTTTTTATACTCAGTATAAAAAAGGGTTGGCTGCTGGTCTGCAGTATGCCGGTCACTTCTGGTCCGGCAGCCAGCCCTCCTATGGACTGGCAGCCAACCCTTTGCAGCCCAGCATTAGGCCGCAGCCCAGGGGTGGAGAACCCCTGAGCTAAACCAAGTGATAACCTGGCTGTACTATTCAGTATTTACTAGTGGAAAAGGGAGGGAAGAAAGTACTTTGCCAGTGATTTCCTAGTATGCCAATTCCCAAGGAGTTCTGATTTTTGTCTTGTTCATCCTCCTAGAAGGCTGCAGATGAGAAAACATTGTGTGCCCTGGCACAGCTGGTCCTATTGATCAGCAAAAACAGATGACGCTGTTGTCCCAGAGGGTTGGGCTCTGCCCTCTCCTGGGACTTTGAGGGCCCAATCTTTTAAAAAAGCTGCCTCAGATGCTATGTCCGAACCCAGGGTTTGGCAACTTGAAAGATCACCCTGGGAATCCCCTGCAAGGGATTCCCAGGGCTCACATGTCATGTTGCCACATCCTGATCTGGAGTGCGTGCCTGCAAATGCAGAGGGGGGAAACCCCATGCTTGTAGACCAGGGATGGGCAATTATTTGGGCCTGTGGGCCACATAGGGAGGTTTGGGGAACTGACGGGGGCCAGGTCAGCACCTCCCCTCACCCCTACCCCACCAACCCCACACAACAGCTGATCAAATCTCTCTATATGAGATAGGGCTGTAGGTGCGCTGAGAGCTGGCATAGGCATGGGTGGGCTGGTATGGGCACCAGGGCTGCCCTGCAGCTCCTCCCCATTACTCTTGAGGCAACACTGATGGTAGCAGCAGTGGCGGGGAGGAGCTGTAGGGGAGTCCTGGTGTGGGCTCCAGGTCCTGCTTTATTCCTCCACTGCTGCCACTTCTCATCATGGCTGGGGCAGGCTGGTCCAGAGCAGGCACTGCAGGGACCCCAACTCCCCACGCAGGGTGGGTCACAGCAGATCCAGCCCACATCAGGTCCCTCAATCCCACCTGGCCCAGACACCATCCGGCCTTTGTTGCATCCTGCTTCCCCTGTGTGTGCAGTGGGGCTGGGACGGCTCTATGACTGGACTTAATTTTCCGGAGGCAGTGGTTCTTTCTGGCTGCTGCCACCTCTGGCCCTGGCCCTATGGGAACCAGCTGGGACCTGCGCAGGCAAAGCCCGAGCCCTGGCCCGAACACACAGTCCAGGCCCTTGCCCCAGCTCCAACCCCAGTCTGCCCTGTGTGGGGGGCCGGGGTACCTGCAGTGCCCGCTCTGGACCCACTCACCCTGGCCATGATGAGTGGTGGCAGCGACCACAGCAGTCCTGGAATAGACTTCTGGTACTGCTTTTTCCTGCCACTTCCACCACCACCACTGTTCATTGTGGTTGGGGTGGGCAGGTCTGGAGTGGGTGCTGCAGTGACCCCAACTCCCTGTGCAGGGTGGGTCAGGGTCAGGGCCAGTGGCAGCAGCTGCCAGAAGGAGCTGTCATGACCTCCACCCCTGAGCCCCTGCCACCACCTGTGCCACCTCTGGGCTGCCCTTCTACCCTGAGGAGGGGTTCGAGGGGCTGGAGCTGCTGCCCAGCTTCAGTGGTGGGAGGCCAGGGACAGAGATGCTTCTTTCGGCTGCTGCCGCTCCTGGCCTCAGCTCCATGGAGATTGGTGCGGGAAGGGCCCAAGCCCTGGGCTAGACACAAAACCCTGGCTCTGGCCCCTTCCCCGGCTCGCCACATGTGAGAGGGTCAGGATCCTGGCAGCATCTGCTCCAGACTCACCCACCCAGCCATGATGAGCAACAGTGACAGTGGCAGTGGCAGGAAAAAGTAGGACCTGGAGCCCATGCCGGGGCTGCTGCCATCACTGTCACCACGCATCAGAGCCAGGGTGGGTAGGTCTGGAGCAGGCACTACAGGGACCCTGACCCTACCACATGAGGCAGGCCAGGGCTGGGGTTGGTGCCGGGGAGTGGGCTGTGCACTCAGCCCAGGGCTCATTCTTTTACTATGGAAAAATAATCAAGCAAATCATCTGTTGCAAAGGACTTGGAAATCCCACAGCAGGTCAGAACATTTTTGACACTATGGAGTCCTATTTGAAATTTGTGGTTTATCATGTGAATTGCGTGTAAGTATTTGCATACCTAATAGTGCTAACATTGCGCAGTACCTGTAGCAGTTATAAGGCTCTCACAGAACCTCACAGTGCCACACCATGCTAGCCTGACTTTCTGCAGGGTGCCAGCTTCTCTTTATTAGATCCCATCACTCTTATGCAGTTGTCAAAGGGGCAAACTGAGTAGTCATATGGCTGAAATCCTTTAGAGCCGCAATTTCTATAACTCTACAAGTCAACCAGCAAGTATCCTCAGAGTTGCTCTGACCCACAGAAATAGAACATCCTGTCTTTCTAGAATGATATTTCTCCTGCTGCTCACTCATGTATATAGGAGCATTTAGGGCTTGATCCAGACTCACTAGGTTAGGTGGAAAATTTGCCATTGCTTCAGAAGGAGCCAGAACAAAGTATTTGAGCATGCGTTATGGGTGTATCAGCTGCTACAGCTGCCACAAACAACTGACCAGAAACAGGAGCCCTCTGTGCACGGAAAACCCCAGATATGGAGAGAAACTTTAGATATGGAGAATAGAATTTAGGGTCTAACCTACTGGTGACTAACAAGTATAGTTGCAGAGATGTTTCATAGTTTCATAGTTGGTAGGGTCGGAAGGGACCTGAGCAGATCATCGAGTCTGACCACCTGCCATGGCAGGAAAGAGCACTGGGGTCAAGCGACCCCAGCAAGGTGTTCATCAAGCCTCCTCTTAAAGACCCCCAGGATAGGAGCCAGCACCTCTTCTCTTGGAAGTTGGTTCCAGATCCTAGCTGCCCTGACTGAAGTAGCGCCTCCTGATGTCTAGCCTGAATCTACCCTCTGCCAGCTTGTGACTGTTATTTCTAGACATTTCTGGTAGTGCTCAGGGGAACAGGGACTCTCCCAATGCCTGCTGGTCCCCTCTGACTAGTTTGTAACAGCCACTAGATCCCCCCTCAGCCTTCTCTTGTGGAGCCTGAACAGGTTCAGGTCCCTTAGCCTCTCCTCGTAGGGCCTGCCCTGCTGCCCCCTGATCATGCAGATGGCCCTCCTCTGGACCCTCTCAATGCTGTCCACATCCCTCCAGAAGTGCGGTGCCCAGACCTGGACGCAGTAGTTCAACTGTGGCCTGACCAGTGCCGCATAGAGGGGGAGGATCACCTCCTTGGACCTGCTTGAGATGCATCGTATCTGTGGATGCATGACAAGGTAAATGTTCCTCAAGAGAAATAACTGGTGGGGGCCAAGGACGTGGCAGCAGAAGTGCAGAGCCTGGGCTGGCAGGGGCTCTACGAAGCTGGTCCAGCTCCACCCCTGTACCTGTCAATGCCCTTGCCATGTGCAGTCCTGTGGCTTGCTGGGACCACACAGTGCTGTAGGTCTCCACCTGCCACAGGCCATGAGCACCCCAAGGCCTCAGTAGCTATGTGCAGTATGAGGGAAAGGGGGCATGTGTGTGTGTGGGGGGAGGGTATTTGTAGGGGGGGTCCCACATGAACACCCCACTATACACATGTACTCACACACCCCCTTGCACCACTGTACACATGTACCCACACCTCCCATGCATACCTCACACCCACACCCCCTCACACACCCCAGCCACCCTCCCCCTCCACAGAGGACACCACCCTCCCCAGCCACTCTCCCCAACACACTCACAGCCCCCCACAAACCTCATACCCATCCACAGCCCACACCCCCACACCTATCCACTCCCCCACAAACCCCACACATCCACATACACTCTCACAACTTCTCCCACACCCCACATACACACATACCCACACAAACACACCCACCACCCCCACAAACCTATACCCACCCACACATACCCCCCCACCCCCCCCTACAATATACAAAAGTAAGACTTCATTTTAAGCTATTATACAATCACCTCTATGTACACTATGCAAACACATGTAAATCTGGACAAAAATATTTTTTTAAATCAAATTAATGTACATTGTAGTAGGTGTTTGGTTTTTTAAATAGAATTTGGCTTTTTTCTGGTTCTAAGATAGCAAGCCCCCTTACCAAAAGGAGTACTTCCGGGGGCAAGGGGAGGGACTTCTGGTCCCAAGACAATGACCAGGGGGCAGGGTACCTGTCAAGGGGCAGGGCTACCCATGTGGCCCTTGACAGCTTGCCAAAATTCGTTAAGTGGCCCTCCAGCCAAAATAATTGCTTGCCCCTGCCCTAGGAAGGGTTGCATCTATACACACATTACTGTGCATTCACTAATCGCAACTACATTTGATACCTGCAAATTCAAGTATCAAATTTAGTCGCATTTAGTTAAGTATCAAATTTAGTCGTGACTAAATTTGATACTTACATTTGCAGGTATCAAATTTAGTCACCATTAAGGGAATTTACTGCTCAGTAAGGGCACACGTGTAGAGACACACCTGTACTACTCAGTAAATTAGGCTAAGGTACAGTAAAGCATCTCATGACGATGTGCCTAGTGTTATGTACTCTAATTGCTAGACAGTGCTGCCTCTCAAATCCCATAGGTTCTAGATTCTGCCCTGTAGCAGAAGTCTCAAAGGGCATCTATACAATGCATTCTGGTGTGGAGGTGGGGGAGCTTTAATTAGAGGGCTCCGAGAGCTGCTCTAATTAAAGTGCCCTCAGCGTCATGTATATTTATCATCCTGCACTTCAAAACGGCAGTCAGGACATTTGAACTAAAGCTCGTTCAAGTGCCTCTATTGCCATTTTGAAGTGCAGGGATGCTGAATAGATGTGACATGGAGGCTCCTGGAGCATGTTAATTAGCATTGTGTTGGAGCAGACATGCTAATTAGCATCACGTCAGAGCAGATATCCAGCACATATATAGATGCCCAAAAGTTCTTGAAGAGATCCCTCCTCTGAGCCTCTGCTCATACATTTCCACACATTTCTTTCCGTGTTTCATTTGCGGATATAACTTCACTTGGGTCCCAAGGACCTCTCTTCTCTATGTGTATAGTAGGTGTGTGAGCTCCATGATTTCTTCATAAATTCCCATAACTACTCCAAAAGATCTCCTTTATCCTCTGCTAATGTCTATTGACTTGTGGCAATCTTGGCAGCAGACAGGCACTTATCTGATTCACTTACATTTTTGTGCTTTTGGGGTGAGCTGCCCTTCTGTTCAGTGTGTTTTCAGTGTCGGTTAACATAGCTATAATGCTACTATTATAAACATAAATAAATAAATGTTACTCAAGAGAAATAACTGGATTTCTAGAAATGGCAAAGACAGATGAAAAGAAACTACTCAAGCAAAGAACATTCAGACACCATGAAGCATACAACTATACTCTTTCACATCTTCTATTGCAAGTTGCCCTGTGGCACATAGGAAAACTTTGGATACAACAATGGCACTGCCTCATTACTAATTAATGTATGGGATTATGATACTATGGACTCTTATTTCAGCCAATCAATGTACAAAGGAACAATCCCAGAAAACCTGATAATGACTTTTGGGTTTACTCCTATTTGCTCATTTATTAATTAAATGACTCCTACTCACCAGGCAACTGGTGACTAATCTATTTTGTGCTGTGGTGCTAAATCTGTGACTAAAGGCTATAGGATCTCTTATTACTAGGTATATAGTGCACATGTTGCATGATTTCCACTGCAGAAATGCCAACTCTTCTAACATTTGAGCTAAAGAAAAATCACTACCAACCAGAAGCTGTAAAAGGGCTTTTATGATAAATGCTTAAGGCCAACCTTCTTGAACAGTTTTACTCTTTTAAATGCATTTCTGTTTTTATTAAGGCTATAATTTAGTTCCCATATAACACAGATTTTTTTTCAGACAGAATAGACCGGCCACTGTCTGTATTCTTCAGCGGACTTTCAATATTAACTATTTTGATACAGGCTACTGTTTTGTACAAGGACACAATGCTATTCGTAAAGGACCTTGTTCATAATTTCCCACTGTGAAACCAGTAAGAGAGAGTATTTTTTAGATTCCATTGGTTAAGATGGAGACATAGGTATGAATTAAAAGTTATCCTACAGCATCAAACATGGTAAGAGTCTTTATTCTCCGCTAGATAGATAAATTCAAACAGCTGCCTATTACATCAAGACTACTGAAGACAATAATAATGAAGTATGGTGTTCAGGCAGATTAAAGGTTGACTTCAGTTTCAACCTGAAACTGTCTTATGGGCAGAAGAATAGCAAGCTCTTGCAGCACCCAGGTAGGGAGGAATTATCTTTAGCACTGGAGAGTGGAGGTGGGCAGCTGCAAGGTGAGAGGAGTCTTACCTGCCCTGGCTCTCCTCATGTGGGTAGAAGCTGCTACTGCTGTGGTGGCAAGGCCTTGGGCAGCTGCCTTGAGGGGCAGGAGGGGAAGGCAGTGGTGCAGGCTTTCCACAACTGCTCCTGGTGTCTCATTTCTTCCCCCACCCCAGCACAGAGCTGTGCCTCCACTGACCAATCACAGAGCCTCCCTAGAAAGAGATGTGATCCCATCCATGTCATCCCTTCCCCACCCCCCTCCAGATATACTGCTGGGCCTGGGTCCCCTCTGCAGGCAGAGCTCTGGGTCTCTGCAGCAGGCAGAGCTCTACCTGCTGTGGCCAAAACTCCTGGGCAGAAGAGCACCTGGAGCTGATGCCCCACTGACTTGCCCCAGTTACACTACTGCCTACAGGTTGGCAGAGAAGCAGAGGGAAATTGAAGAGGCAAAAGAGAGATTAAAAAACCATAAATAACATTTAAAAAAAAATCTTAAGCTACCATGATAGTATCACATGTTTTTATGGTATCTGACTCATGATTTCTCATCTCTTAGAAGGAGAGGGACAAGCTGCAGAGCCTGATTCAAAGCCCACCAAAGCCAATAGACACCTATTTAGTTCAGCTTTGGCTCATGCTCCAAAGAGGGTCATTTCCAGCCCTCTTCTACTGCAGAAGGAGCCATTACAAAGCAAGATCTTTGAGGGAGGGGAAGTGTCAGAAATGGGAAGACCTTGGGAGCCAAGTCAAATTTGATCTGTGTGTGAAATCCTCATTGAAGCCTCATGTCTGTGCTGTCTAGTATTTTGTGTTATGACTGAGGATACCAGAATCACATCATGCAGGAATCAAATTTATGCCCGAGTAGTTACTGCACAGTAACGCATGTGTAGATGCCTTACTGCACAGTAAAACTGTGTGTGGGGATTGACTTGGAACTAACTTTAGTCCCATGTCAGTCCACACACAGCGTTAATGTGCTTTAACACCTGCATGTGTAGATGCCGGCCTATTCCTGCTTACTGTACAGTAACTTACTGTGCAGTAACTTTAAGCTGGAGTAAATGCACATGTAGACATGCCTACTAAGGCCAACCTGGGGAAAGCACTGATCCAAAGAGTTGTTTGATGTGTTTGTTTGTGACCCATCTTGCTGTTCCTGTGTGCCTGCTTGAACTAAAGCATAATTTTTACTTCACCATTTTGCAAGGTCAGCACCAGAGATCATTTGCCACCTTTCTCTGAGTACCAGGCTACAATAACAGTATCACTGCTGGATGACAATGAGAACACCTTGGCCTTATGAGGTACCCCATATAAACAGCACATTTTCACCAACGTGACTGCAGGAAT
>NW_005841866.1:2885198-2891810 GCF_000455745.1 Alligator sinensis
AGGAATGCCCATTCTTCAGGTATTAAAAGTGCTTCTTTGGAAACAAAGCTCAGGTTAAAATTATATTTGCATAAGCGAGTCTAGATGTGTGCACTAGGGCTGTGTGAAGCTTCAGGTGGTAATCCTGGTTTCCTGAAGCAGTAATTTTCTCAAGCAGGAGTGCTCCCTTTTCTGCAGTTCCCTTAACTTGTTCTGCCTTCCTTTTGTAAGCCTCCCTTTGTCGTAACTATGGCATGAGGGAGGCTTGCAGCACTTGGCAGGTCAGGGAATGAAGGACAGAGGCATTTTCTTGATCTTAGGCCTTGACATGATGGTGGATTGCAGACACGCAGCACTAGAAGGCAGACTAAATATGACTTCTGGAATATATTATTATAACTTCTTTAATTAAATCTGCCTGTCTTTTAGAGCCTGGAAAATTACATAACTGTGAAGATTTCCTGAATGAAGATAAGCATAGATGTTTTTAAATGAAATGTGAGGAGTACAAAACACTTTTCACAAGGACCACATGGAAAACTGAAGGATAAAGTGACTTGTCTAAAGCCAAACAATGAGTCGCTGGCAGAAACATCACTATGGATTAGCAACTTCTCATTTCTTGCCACAAGCCCTGAAACATTCTGCCCTCAATAACTTTAGGATTTTAATGAAGCAAAACATTCTGAGAGTCAAATCTTAGACATATTGGACATCTTTACATGTGCTCCAGGGTAGACGGGGGTGCTTTAATTAGAGTGGTTCTTGGAGGCACTCTAATCAAAACACCCTCAGCGTCATGTACATTCAGCATCCTGCACTTCAAAATAGTGGTGGGGGTGCTTTAACTAAAGCTCCTTTGACAACTTTAGTTAAAGCGCCCTCACCGCTATTTTGAAGCCTGAGGACACTGAATACATGTGACATGGAGGCAATTAATCCCAAGAGAAACTTGTATTCTACCCAAGAGAGTACACAAATACCAGCAGACTCTCCCTATGCCTGAAGAATAATGTTTGTGCCCAAATGCTCATAAAGAACAATTTTTCCATCTATTTAGTTGGTCTAATAAAAGATATCACATATACCCAAAGAACCTTGTCTGTCATTGATATCAGTGGGAGTTTTGCTATTAACGTCAACAGGGGCAGGATTTCACCCTTGATTCTAAAACTGTTTTCTTATGATGATGCATATGCCTCAGCGGACTAACATTGTGTCTTCTGTTTGTCCCAGAATTCCATTAATATCCCTTAGTCAATTCCAAAAGTTAATTGGATCATCTAAAAAAGAACCAGCTAATAGAAATATTGTTGAATGCCATACATTTTCTTTTCCTTTATACTCCCCTACCCAAACTGAGGACTGAAAGGGTATAGGTAAGGGCAGAGGTTTTCAAACTTTTTGAGCTGAGCCGCACTTTGAGTAACAATTTTGTTTGCACCCTCCCTGCCATAGGTGACTGGTAGGAGGTGCACGGGGGGAACATACTCCCCCTGACAGCTGACACTGATACTGTTGGTAGGGTAGGTTCCCCCCATGACAGGGCCGCCGCCATCGGCAGCTTCTGTGGGTGCCCCCCCAGATTCAGGAGGCACCAGTCACTCATGCTCCCTGCCCTGCCCTGCCCCCCTCATCCCAGAGGAGTAGCACAGCCAGGCACAGAGTGCCCCTCATCCTAGCAGCTGCCGTGGCTCAGCTTGGCTCAGCAGGGCAGGCTCCATCCACCATGGCTCCAGCACCTCCTGCCTTGGCCCCACTGCAGCTCTAGGCTGCGCACCTGCTGTGCTAGGCTCCTGGAGGCACAGCAGCCTGCCTGGGACTCCCCACCACCACATCCCCCCATGAGGTGACAGCAGCACTGGCTCCTTGCAAACTTCTTGCTGTGCCCCCCTGTGCTGTGCCACCCACAACATTCCTTCATGCCCCCCCAGGGGGATGTGCCCCACAGTTTGAAAACAGCTGGGTTATGGTGTTCATTACCAATATTATTCTCAATCCTTTCTTTATTGGTCATTTGGATGGTCATGGAGTGAAGAGGATAAGCTCCAGTGCTAATATATATATAGAGAGAGAGCGAGACAGAGAGAGAGTTGCCATAACAGTCCAACAAATTGTATCTTACAAAAATGAATAATATTAATTTTGTAATAAAAATCAATGTAATAATGCACAGCTAAATATCACTCTGGATTTGTTTAGCTGCTTTTTACCAATAATTTTAAGCGTGTTATTTTCTATGAATGCACAAATCACAGGAATTCCAATTGTTCAATAAACTATCCATGTCATTTGGTAACAGCACAAGAAACTGAAGCAAAATGATCTTTTTCTTCCTGGGTGGTTGCTTATGATCTAGATGATGGTATAAATGGAAAGGTCAACCTTATCTTAGCTAGGATTACCATATATCCAGTTTCAAAAAAGAAGACACCTGAAGGGGAGGTAATATGATTGGGGGGGAGGGGGCAGTGATATGCCCTTGCCCCTCACTCCCAATTCCTTGTCTTTGTTGTCTATTCCTTTGATACCACAGTGCCTAGTCAATGTTTCTGTGTCTATATGCTCAGTTAAGTCTTGATGCTATGGAAGTACTATAGTTAGTCTAGGGTTACTATACATCTGGGGTTTCCTGGACATGTCGTCTTTCTCTAGTCTTTCAGTTACAATCAAGATTACAAGGTGAATTATACACAGACAGCAGAGTACTTTTCATTTGAAAATGCTACTTGCATTTCACAGAGGACTGGGCATGCTGAGCAGTAGATGAATTTGAGTCTTTCCTTAGAACAAAGCCCCACACTCTACTCTAACACTTACTTGTGCATTTAAAATGGAAATTATGGCTAATCAAAACATTTTGACAGATTCTGTCTTTTCTGCATTGACAGAATATGCCTCCTACCCAAACTGTTCAGCTGAAGGCTCAGAATAATTACACAGATAGGAATGGTTTTCTTACACATGGCATCTTGAGTTGAGAGAGACAAAAATTCCAGGTAGATGGAACTACAGGGACTCTTTATTTCAAAGTCCCTGTTGATTATGAAGAAGAACCTACAGAGTGCATCTATGTGTGCAGTGAATATGATCCGATAAACTCTGGAGTACTCTTTGAGTACTCTTTGAGCTGGAGTACACTGCTCCTGGGTGCAGTGTCGACATGTGTACCTGGGACAGCAGCATTTTGAACCAGGGCAGAGCAAGCCCAGGCTGGCAGCAGGCTCAGGGGGTCAACCCCAGGCTTTGGGCCTCAGGTGTCAGGCAGTGGACGGGCCGGCTGGGGCACGAGAGTGTGTGGCTAGGTGATGGGCAGTGGTCTGGCCCCCTGTTGTCTGGGCTGACCCAGCACAATTTATGCCCACAATCAGTGTTTACAAGTGTATTTCAGCCCATTAAATGACCCCACTGTAAGATAATGAACCTGCCCCATCACTAAAAAATGACCCCAACAGTACTATCTTACATCAGAGTTAATTAGCTTACGGCACCTTAATATTGGTGCACATGTAGATGGTGACACTTTAAGGTGGAGATAATTAGGTCTACTCCATAGTAAAGTGCACATGTAGATGCATCCCCAGAGTACCAGGTTTGCTTAAAATTCTTTCTTAATCTTCCCATTATTCAGGTCTCCTGATTTGGCCCCTGGGGGAATCAGACAGATGTTTGGTTTGATTTGGATAGGTTTTAACACTGTGTGGATCATTTGAAAAGATGATTCTTTAAAATATCCTTTAAAATATTTAAATTTTCAATAGGAATAATACATAGAGTGCAGGTTTTTGCACCCATACTCCTGCAAAAGCTTACACTAACTTTGACTTCAGAGGTACTGCTTTTGTGTAGCATGTTAAGCATGTCCTTAAATCTATGATGGATTGGTGTTGTACACATAAAAAGTCCCAAATCAATATTTTGTGGCTGTTGTGGTTGCTGTTGCTGGGCTTTCTTTGGTTGTTTTTGTTTTTAATTCTACCAAAAACAGATTGATTAATTTTACCATAATATCATCTACATGAATATTTGAGAAGAAAGTTTTTAATCTGCCAGGCACATTTCATGCATTACCTTCAAAGTAAACTGAAATACAACCAGATTCCATTACTAATATGCATTATTTATAGGTTGCAATGTATGCTGAGGACAATGGGATCCCTGAGAAAAAGGGGTATTGCCCTGTCATCATAATGATCATTGATGTTAATGACTGCCCACCTGTGTTTGACCCAGTGCTTATTGTGAATGTTAAGGGGAATGTGCCCCCCCTTGCCCTCCCTGTCTATCCACTGTCCCGAAAATGTGCCACCCCTTGCCCTCCCTGTCTATCCACTGTCCCTTGCCTCCCCATGCCTGTGATTGCCCCTGCCACCTGTGCCCCTTGCCACTTGTCCCCACATGCCTGTGCCTGCCTGACCTCCCACCTACCCTCCCTGCTCCCCATCGTCCCTAACCAAGGCACACAGCTTTGTCTGCTCTTTTGACCGACAGTCGAAAACAAAAGAATACAAATTACAGCAGTTTCCCCAAATATAGCAACACAGCCAGATCTTCTGCCAAACAGCTCTGTCCTCAAATTCCTGGGTAGACTTTAGTTTCTTTTTGTTTAAAAAATCTTCCTGAGACTCATTCAAATGTTTCTGTAACCTGTGCCTAACCATCAGTCAGGATCATATACAGTTGTCACTCAATCAGGCTTTGGAGTCTGTGGGAGTGTCTACATGTGCAAATGCTGTGGGGTGGGTTTACTCTAGAGTAAGTTACTCTAGTAAACCCACCCCAGGCAGGTATCTACACATGCGGGGATGCAAGAGCAATTTTGCTGCTCCTTGCGGCAGTCTGCTCCTGCCCCTTCCAGCCCTGAACTGGCTCCCTGCCACAGCCAGGGGGCGCTATAGGCTCCCCCTGGTTGCTAGCCCATGGGCTGGCAGGAAGCCTGGGGCCAGGAGACAGCTGTCTTCTGGCAGGGGCTGGGAGATTACTGCCTGCCCCTGGGAGCTGCCTGCTGCTGAGGTGGGCTCGGCCACTGAAGCCTGGGCAGAGACAATGTCCCCGTGCCCTGGCAGCAAGGAGCTCCCAGTCCTAGTTCCCTGATCACGGGCAGGGGGCTTGAAAAGAGCTGCAAGGGAGCTGGGATATGCCCTTCCTCTGCAGCTCTTTCCAAGCTCTAGACATTGATTTCCCAATCAGAGCACCAGGCTTGGACCTGCCCCTGACTGGGATAGTTCCCAGCCAGCCCCAGGCTGCATGGAGAAGTCGGCCCGTGCAGCCCGGGGCTGGCTGGGGACTGCCTGAAACAGGACAGTCCTCAGCCAGTCAGCCACCTCCAGGCTACACATGCAGACTTCCCCATACAGCCCAGGGCTGGCTGGGAACTGTCCCAGTCAGGGGCAGGGAACAGCCAGGTCCAGGCTGGGTGGGGAATTCTCCCCATGCAGGGAGCTTCCAGCCCCTGTTCTACAATCATGGAGCAGGGGTTGGGAGATCCTGTGAGGGGAAGTGGGGGGGCACAGGAGGAAAGCCCTGATGAACCAGAGTGGGAAGCACTTACCTCAGGTGTGGTGAGAGGCCGACCTGGAGGAGAAAACAAGCCGCAGAGATTGTGGAGTATGTGCTCCTTCTGGATTGGTGTAAGAAGCACTGGGACTGGTATTTCTGGTCCTGGAGAGGGGCGGAGTGGAGTACTTTGGAGTAAAGGGGCTGTGCCTCTTTGAGGTTAAGTTTCCCTTCTTAGCTGTTTTCCCTGCCTGTTGGGTTACTTGTTGAGTGGGGTTCACTCTTGACCCAGTGGGGAGGTGTCAGGAATAACAGTTTTCCCCAAGAGGGTGCACTGACCCTGACCCAGGGGTCTGGACCCAGGGTCATGACTGCAGGGCCATTTTATGAACCTACAGATAGACTGATTTAAATTTAAATTGATTGATTTGTAGCCTGAGGGGAAATTTGATTTAGGTTGATCTTTATTTTGACTTTGGTTGAGCCAACAAAAATTGATTGACATGTGTACAGGAGGGGGATCACCCCAAACAGGCTGTTGCATAGGCTTACCTGCACCAGAGTTCATCCAGAGGCTGGATGAAGTTACAGCGGTGGAAGTTGACCAACAGCCTAACTTGCCTCAGTAAAACCAAGGCATGGAAAATTCTCATCCAATTTGGACATGATAAGGCTGGGGTATAAGGGGAGGAGGAGCCCCATGAAGAAGACCTATTTCATAGTTTTATAGTTTCATAGTAGCTAGGGTCAGGAGGGACCTGAACAGATCATCTAGCTGTCTCAGACGGCCGGAGCCGACTTGAGGTGATCTAGAAATTGCTCGGTAGTTGGGCGGGCTGGTGAATGGAGAGGCAGACAAAACGTATTGGTTGCAAAAAGCTTTACTTACGCCGCTAGTAGCCGCAACGCAGGTGGTCCGGTCGCTTAAATAATCACATGAGTTGCTCCAGCTGGCAAGACTCAGGCCAGCGAATCCGTACACGAACCAGGGCTGCAGGGAAAAGGGTACATCGAAGGATGGCGATGGGGAGAAAATCGATAGTTGATCAAACTATCGATTAGCACAGCCACGAGTCAGGAATCTTCAAAGTCACTCTGCAGCGTGCTCAAAGTTCTCCGACTTGGGCGGAAGTCGCA
>NW_005841866.1:2892471-2901445 GCF_000455745.1 Alligator sinensis
GCATGACAAGTTGTGGCTGGCCTTGCTGGCTACAGTCTGGCATTGGCGGCTCATGTTCATCTTGGAGTCAATAATGACTCCGAGATCCCTTTCCGCCGCTGTGCTTTCAAGAAGGGAACTCCCCAGCCTGTATGTATGCTGTGGATTCCTTCTCCCAAGGTGCAGCACCCTGCATTTGTCTACATTGAACCCCATTCTATTCTCGTCTGCCCTATCCTATTCTCGTCTATTTTGGGTGAGCAGGGAAGGTTATTACTGAGCATGCATCCACCTCCCAACAAGTAACAAGAAACATCAAGGTATGGCCGTGGCAGGTGAGAGATGGGCATCACAGGTTGGGTATCAGCAGAACCTTCCAGTTCTCCCCATGGCTCTCCCCAACAAGGCACCAGGCCATTGGGGGCCACAGTGATATAGCACATGCTCTCAACAGTGCTCTGCTGCTAAGGCAGGGGGGACACTGTCCCCGCCTGGGCTCCAATGGCGAAGCCCACCCTGGCAGCCAGCCGCTCCCGGGGACCATCTACACATCCCATACTGCACAGTAATTACTCCCAAGTAAATTTGCTACTTGTGTTTACAGGTAGCAAATTTACTCAAGATTAGAGCAAATCACTGCACAGTAAGCTTCTGCATGTGTAGACAGTGACACTTACTGCACAGTAATTTGCTCTAATCTTAAGTAAAGCGTCTTGTGTAGACACACCCTGTATGAATTCAAAGAAGATCCTTCTCATAGACATGGAGCAATACAATGGGTTACCAGTACAGCGGTGCAAATAAGGCAGTAGGCTGTGGACAGGGTCATGGTTGGAGTACTGGTGGGTCCCAACAATGTCTGGCTACTCTAGTGGCCCTAGTTATTATAGCCAGCAAGCTTATAATAACCCTGCACTTGTCCTAAGGTATTTCTTGAGACTGACCAAAGATCAACACATTAAAGGTACTATAGTCACCTTTGTATCCTCCCATCCCTCTAACATGCACTGTCACAAGAGATCTGTTTCCAAGAGTTCAGCCCAACAGTTCCAATGTACAGTACATCATCAGTAGTCATTTAGGAGCAATAACAGGGAGCTATTACCCTTTAAACAGGCTAGGTATATCTCTGTAGGATCTACTGATTTATTCTGGACACATACAGACATTCAGCTTCTCCTGGGAAAGTTGCTTCTCTCCTAGGAAGAACCAAGAGCATACAGAAGTTCAGGATTTTTCTCCCAGAGCATAAATGGCAACTCCTGGAAAAAAATAACCTGGGAACAACAAGGGTTAAATCACAGAGTGAAAGTTGGTACATGGTCTTTTCTGAGAGAAGCCACAGCACAGTTCTCCAGCATCCCAGGGTGCTTTGCTCTGCCCCTCCCCCATCCTGTTGTTCCCTAGACTCTGTTGTTCCAGCTGAGCAGGGAGCAGAATACGCTCCCTTCACAATTCCACATTGTGCTGCAGGGAGACACAGGCTAACCCCGAGTAATCTCAGGGTTATCTCCTAATCAGGGCTCTCCTGTGCACTGCTGCTGTCTGCCTCCAGGCAGACTGAGAGAGTCTGTAGATCATGCTGAGATATGTGCACAGGGGCCCCTGGCTGCACCGTATCCGCATTGCAAGCTCTCTGGTCTTCAAGAACTCAGCATTTGAATGTCTGTTCAGGCATCTCCTCTGGGTAAGTTTTTCTACCAGGAAAAGAAACCTGGGAGAATTCTCCCAGATCATTTGAATGTGTGTATGCAGCCTGATAGTTCTCTTCTCAGTTATTAACCTTATTCATTTTATTTCTATCTTTTCATCATTTTCTATATTATTTTTATAGTATAAAACAGAGGATTGGTGCCACTAAAAGAAACATTTTAACAGCTGACTTGAAAGCTACCTTCCTCAAAGATGGTGTGAGCGCTCAATGTTTCCTTGAATTTACTGTATGTGCTGGTAAAATATATATTTAAAGTAGATGAGCTACGTGGGGGCATTAAGATAAAGAATTATCCAGACTACGAAACCCTGAATAGATACAGCCTTACAGTGAATGCATGCAACAATAAATTTGCCCTTTTCTATCAGGTAAGAGAGCATTGCTTTAATGGAGAGTGACATTGCCCCTTAGAGAAAGTCATGGTGCCAGTTTCTCTCTTGTAGTATGCTCACCACTGAAAATGTCAAGCACAAGAGCAGTGCTGAATAAATATTAGCACGTCTAGGTGGCTGACATGGCCTAAGGGCTAGATTCTTTTGTCACTTGACTTCTGTGTAAATGTATTAACTTGAATGTAGCTAGTCCTGATTTATACTATGGTATGAGGTGGAAAGTGGAAACATCAGGCTTGATCATTGTCTCAAATATTTCACGCGTTATGTTGAGGTATAACTGTGTTAGAAAGAAGAAGGGCTGCTCATATATTCAAGGCCTGGGTCAGATTCTGTTACCTATATTCATGTATTCTATAACTAGTCCCGTGGGTGTGTGGCAGAATCTTAGTATTTTAATTAGACTGGCACTTTGACACTAGCCAAATACTGATCTTCCTAATTAGTGAAAATCAAATTTCAATAAATCTCTCGTTATAAATTAATTTTCAGGAATAATTTTAGTTTTGAAAAGCTGCAACCATTTCTATAAAATAAATATTTTCCCTACTTCCCTCATCTATACCTAGCACGTGAGGTAGTTCATTCTGTCATGTTTTATTAATTCAGAAGGCTGGAGCCCTTTCACAATGCAGAATCAATCCCACGGCTACTTTAAATTCACTGCCTCTTCATATATTCATGTCATCGTCTGTAGTGATCTGATATGGAGTTCATTTAGGTGAATTAAAGTTAAATTTATATTACACTCTGGCATTCTTTGGAATCTAATTTATGCTTATTGTTGTATGCAAGGATAATACAAACTTAGGTGTATATTAGTCATCTTCAATATTTTCAACACATAGGAAATCATTTGCCTTTCCAGGCCAATATTACTGTCACTGTCATGGTAACTGATAAGAATGATAATGCTCCAGAATTCACTTAGAAAGCATATCCTACAACCATAAGTATGATGAATCCAGTAGCAACTCATGTGCTTACTGTAAAAACAACAGACAAAGATCAGGTAACTCTTTTCAATTTTAATTTAATTATTTTTTCTTTTTAGTTTTAAAGATGTTCTCTATTCTAAAGTGCAATTTTTCCATCCTGTGCATAATAAACAACAACTGGAGCAGGGGGTGAGGGGAGATAGAGAGTTCTAATTAGCAGGCAGTACAGTAAATTTGGAATCAGGACGTCTATGTTCACTTTCACAGACTCATTCTTTGGTGTTGAACAAGTAATTTAAATTATCTGTACCCTAGTTGCCCCTTTTTAAATATAGAGGACTTGTATCAATGTTGTAGATGTATTATGAGGTTTAATTAAGCAGTGCTTATAAAGTTATTTCAGCTCCTCAGATGGAAGGCTTTATAAAAGCAATAAATACTCCTACAGCTGAACTGAATACCTACAAATATCTCCCAAATATTTTACATTGTGCACTCCAGACCATTATTCTCTATGTGGTCCCACAAACACCCATCCTGAAAGTTATCCATCTAAGAGTAACTTCATTTGAGTTATGTATTTCGAGTTTACCCATCACTGTCTAATAGGCACCGGTGTCTACAGTCAGCCAGTCACTGTAACAGTCTCACTTCTGAACACTCCATTTTCGGGAGAGGGAACTTCTAGAAGTGACAACAAAAGAAATATTGGAAGCAGTTGCCTACCTATTTGATTTGGTCAAACTAGGTCACTCCAGTTCAAATGTATCTCTGTGTTGAAAAATAAAAAGAACACTCTGCTTTCCTATCTTCCCTACCACTTCTTTAATTTCTGTTTTAATGTACATATGTTTAACTCTTAGGGTGTGAACACGTATCCAATTTAAAGGGGCAGCAGCTGGTCCATTCTAATTGTTTTGTGTGACTGAGCTAAGAATCATTCAAATGGAGCAAAACCATTCCAACTTTAAGCCTGGATGAAGCAATGTTAAGGTTGGCATAGTTTTGCTACATTTGACTTGCTCTCAGCTCCTTCACACATAACAATTAGAACACACCAGCTGCTATCCCTTTGAAGCATTCCCTTTTGAAAGTGGTCCAACATGTCTACACTCTTAGCATGAATTTAAAACTCATACAAAGGACTGGGTTTGACAGCAGGGGAGACTCAAATCCTTTCCCAACAAACAAAGCAAGTACAAATTCACATATAGGTTTCTCTCGCTTTATGCTGTACATGCGTTCCTGGAAAACAGTGCATAACTCGAATTCGCATAAAGGGAACCCACTTTACAATGTAACAAATAGGGATACGTTCCAAGACCTTGGCTTTATTGGCCCCCAGACCCATTTCTACCACTTTTACAAGACAATTTTGGTACTCACCAACAGCAGACAGTACACACAAGCACAGGGTGGTGGTGAATGTTACCACAATGGTGATGGCAACAATAGAAACATGTTGCAGACAATGAGTGAGGAGCAGAAATCCACATGGGAGACTATATTTTGGTGCATGTCACTCCCCCAATGCACCACACAAAGCAGCTGACTGTGGGTTTCGACCACACTGATCTCATAAGAGTGAACTTACCTGACATATAACAAATTTTTGGTCTAAAAAGGGTCATTGCATAACAGCGAATCTGCACATACAGAACCCACATAAAGTGAGGGAACCATGTAGTGGTAATGCAGTCTTCTTTACACTATCCTGACTGGAGGTGAGAGTGGTCCACGTAGCCCTAGGCCTCTCTGAAGAAATGGCTGCAGATGTGTTGGGAAGCAGTTGTAGGGGAAATACTTTGGCCAGGTAGATGCTTGCCTACTGAGAGCTGGACAAAAACCACCCATTTGTTTCTTGCAGGAATGTATTTCTGAACCCACAAAAGGCAGCTAGAAAGTCAGTTTGCAGAGGGTATGGTTCTGATGATTTTTTGGCACCGGGAGCGATTCAAAACAAAACACTTTGCCCTCTTTCTGTGTAGTAATGTGAAGGGTTGATGCCAGATCCAGAGCCCATTTAAGTCAGTGGAAAGACTCCCCCTAAATTCAGTTTTTGGGTCAATGAGCCTTATTTTTAACAGTGGCTTTTATGATTTAAGAACTAAAAATATTTTAATTGATTATGAATATAAATGTATGGAAATAATTATTCAGGGACATAAACCAATATCTTTACTGAAGCCCAAATGGATATCATACCGTTCAGTTTATACATATGCTGTCTCCCAAACTCATGCAGGACACTCGCTGATGCCAGGCAGGATTGTAGAATGCACCTTGGAGGATGGGGAATGAGGTGTTTTCCTTTTTCTTGAGGCAGTTCTCCTGAGGAAGTTGTCCAAAGTCCTTGGATTAGATATGATCTTTGGTCACAAAGCTGTTGAAATATTTTCTAATTCCTATATACATATATATACATGGGCATGGGATATAGTAGATGGCCTTTAAGGCCAGATCTAGACATGCAGGCATGCGAGGTTTGTGGTGCCACAAACCTCTTTGCGGTGCCAGAAACTGCACATGTTGCACGTTAAACTGTGCGCAACACTGTTAATTAGCAGCACTTGGGCAAAATTTGCTACTATTTTCCTGGTAGCAAAAAAACCCTGGGAAAAAGTGGCACAAAGCACACCAAAGTGCTGCATGCTAGGACAAACGTGGTGAGCCCCATCTCCTCATGCTGTGGAGCCCTCATGCTGAGGCACTCTGCACCCCAGCCAGCCAGTCCCCAGCTGGCTGGGGCACCGTAGGTCTCGAGACAAACGAGCAGGTGGCCCTGAGCTGACTGCTCCCCTGTCTCTGCATGCCTCAGTGTAAGGGCTGCTTTGTGGAGCCCCCACACTGAGGCATATGGAGCTACTGTCTTGAGGCACACTGCACCCCGGCCAGCAGCAGAGCACATGCCTTGAGATGGGGGAGCAGGTCAGCCCCTGTCTCCACATGCCTCAGCACAGGGGTTCTGCTGCAGAGACCCTACACTGAGGCAGGTGGAGCCCCCACCTCAAGGCATACTGCAATGTGTCTTGAGACAAGGAAACAGGCAGCCCAGGAAGCTGCCAGCTCCCTCATCTCGAGGCACACTGCGTCCTAGCCAGCTGTGAAGTCTCCGCACCAGACCCCTCCTGCTGAGGCACACGGCCCAGGGCTGCTTGCTCCCTCATCTCACAGGGTGCCTCAGTGCCAGTGCTTTGCAGTGCATCTCCACATATCGTTCCCCGGCTGGCTGGGACACAGGGTGCCTCAACATGGGGGCTGCTTGCCAGCTAGCTCTGTGCCCCAGCCAGGCCCCCCCTGCAGCACATGGTGCAGCAGGATACTATGTCCCACTGCAAACCATATCAGCAGGGGTCTGCAATGCAGCACAAAGTAACAGCTCAAATTTGTGCCACGACTATTTGTGCTGCTGTAAACCCACACCCCTGCTCATGTGGATGTGGCCTAAGAGGCCATTCTCACCTCCAGTAGCAATGGGCCATGTCATGCCATTACTTTTTATATAGAAATCAACATAGGTTTTTGTATAAAACTAGGTATCTGAATGTAATCTGAATATAGCTCTATGATACTATGATACTTTTTCTACAGCCCACAAAATGGATTCTTGTGTTACCTCAGGTTGTAAAATATATGGCTCTTAAGAAGCATCAGAAGCCATTTAGGTTTTCTGAAGTAATATTTGGAAGGAAGAGTCCTTGGACCTCAGACATCACCACAGCTCAATACTGTGATGCAGCTTCAGCTCTGAGCATCTTCAGTTAGATTAAAGTTAAAAAAGTTTACTCATTTTAGTTTAATGCAGGAGAAATGGATTCCATTGCGTGTATGTCATGGAGCTTAGATGGTCGGACTATCTCAGCACTGCAAACTATGAGGGCGCTGCCCCTTTAACTCCCTAATGCTGCCCCTTCAGCTCTAGGAGCTTGTGGTTCACTAGGAAGCATGCTTTGTAGTAATTCTGCCCCCTTCCATATCCTCAATCTGATTCTGATGGGTTGAGCTCCCCTTCACTTAGTGAAAAGGAGCATATAAGTCTATGTATTTCAAAGTACTATAGAGTTGTCCCAGGGCAACTAGGTCTTACCAACATAGGAGAAAGCTACAAGGTACGAAGAACAGTTTCCATTCTAAAAGCCAAATGTCAAGTATCACACATTTACAGTCTTTATCCTTTTTCTTTTCTGAATCTAGGTCACAGATCCAGATTCAGGGAATGACAGCTTTCTGCTGTAGTTTGGTGGATTGTCCAACCAGTGAATTTGGCAGTGATGAAAATACAGGGCAGATTTCTACAGTGCCACGGCGCTTGTACACGTGATGCCATTACCGTGCACATGTGAGGAAAATGTCACTTTGTAAGGCTTAATGGTGTCACGCTGTACATGTACAGGAGTTTTGTGGGTTTAAAATGAGTTTGCATTATTGCAAACTAAACTACACCCTGATACAGTTTTGTTTGTAATGATGCATTGCAGCTATTAGTCAGTTCACCCCCACCGGCCATGGGAGAAGTGGGCAGGCTCCACAGAAAAAAAGGATCTGGTCCCTAACCTCCTGAAGGCAGATGTGGTGAGGGCCCCAATCCTTTTCTTTTTTTTTTTGGCAGACCCTGCCCACCTCTCCTGTGGCTGCAGGACAAGCTGCCAGTGAGCTGAGTGGCCCCTGAGTTGTGGGGGCCCTGGTCCTTCCCTCCATGATGGTGGTGCCCACTAAGGCTGCTCAACTGAGTTCCTAGTAAGCCAGGTGCTGCCCCAGCTCGGGGTCAGGGAAGAGTCAGATCAGGCCAGATGCTGCCTCCAAGCTGGGCCAGCACCCATCCCACTAGCAGCCCACCCGGGTGGCCCCGGGGGGGTGCTGCCACCATGGAGGGAAGGACTGGGGCCCCCTGCAGCTCAGGGGCCACTGGCCTGCTGGCAGCTTGCTCCCTGGCCACAGGCAGACTCCACTGGAAAAAAGAAAGGATCAGACCCCATGCTGTAACAGTGATGGAAACCCCTAAATTTAAACAATGTGTTTCAATTAAAAACCCACCATTTCAATTTAGGGGGCACAGAATGCAACCCTAAGGATTAACCCCCTCACATATACAAGTGCCCTCAGTAACAGGAAAAGCTGGATCATTTTATTTTAAAGTAAAAGCTGCAGCTCAAGGAGGAAGAAGCCTCAGAGCAGAAACAGCAGTTAATGTAAGAATATTAAGCATTGCTTATTTCTCTTTTCCTTCCATGTTCAAGCTCTGTGTAAAATCAGGTCCAGCCTTTGTAAAGATAATCCTATAATTAGCATTAAATAATGAAGCCATGGATCTACTACACGGGGTGATATTTTTAGGTAAGTGTGTGATTAAGTTGTCATTTCCCTTAACAGAAGAAACCCTCATTGAATCATAGCGCTGGAGAGGACCTCAATCTTTATCTAAGGCAATGATTCTCAACCAGGGTGCTGCAGGGAGCTATGTCACCATAGCTTGTCACTACAGCAACATAGCATCCAAAAATAACCATGCACTGCCGGGACTACACAGCACTACTAAAGCAAGTACTAAATGACTGTGCAATACCAAATGCACAGTGGAGCACACATGTAGACATGCCCCTTGAGAGCTTTTCAAGGGTACACTTGGTGCCACATAATGTTAGTACTGATATGTGGGTAAACCAGTTGTGGTCTGAGTTGTTTTCAACAGAATTACTCTATTATTTTTCCATAGTCAACAAATGTGTGAAAATTAAGAGTTAGTATTTTCCAAGGGGTGTCTTGAGCCTAAAAAGGTTGAGAACCGCTGATCTAAGGTATCACAGGCATTCATCTGAAGTGCTCCAAATCCTGCTCCAGTTTAAATTTGGAGCACTTCATCTCTGTGCAGACGGGTATCCCCCACCTGCTCCAGTGGAGAGCTTCAAAATGCCCACCAAGACAAGTAGTTGCTTCTTGTCCTCTCAGCAGGA
>NW_005841866.1:2901455-2908244 GCF_000455745.1 Alligator sinensis
GGAATCCTTGTATGCATTGCAACCTCCAGAGGTTCCCAAGGGCATGCTCTGCTGGAGGATGTAGGCATTTCAGGAAGCACTTCAGAGTTGTTCCTCTGTTTTCAAGGGTCACTTTGAAGAGGTTCAGCCATTTTTTAAGTGCTTCATTGGTGTGAACATCTGTTTGTAGCACTTCGGAGGCACTTGGAGTGCTTCAAGCAGGATGTCTCTCTGTGGCCTTAGTCCAACCCCTTCACAAATGAAGGATGCACTATTGCATGGTGATGGTAGTGAGTGCTGGCTCTTGATGAGTCTGTGATCCACTAGACCCCTCTGATCCTTCCCAGTAATGTGACTACCTAGCCAATACTCTCCCATTTGTGCATTTTATTCTTCTTCCCTAGACACACCACTTTAGGGGAAGAAAACCCAAATGCACAAATATATCACATGTTATAGTTCATGTCTCAGTGTACTGGAATTAAATTTGACTTTTGTATGTCCAGTATTGGACCTATAGTTGAGTTGCACAAACAATTTATTTAGCCTACAGTATGAATCTCAAGCATTATCATAAAAAATTGGAGCCATCTGACATCAAACTCTTGAGCCACAATATTCACATTGACCAGACCATAAGCACATGCTGGTATATGATTTTGCACACACATATTTGGTAGCTGTATATCTAATATGGATGGATTTGGTGCACCAAAGATTTGCTCACACCTAATTCTGGAAATCTGTCCCATAAGTATGTATGTGCAAAAGGGAATTCCATCTGGAAGGTGTTTTAATTTTTTAAGTTCTTCAACCTTCTGTTTGGGTCACCTATAATATTGTCATAAATTCTTATTTCCATAGAAGTAACAGACAAGGCTTTTCTTGCATTTAATTAATGCCTTCTCATTTTTAGGCCCACTAGCAGAGTTTTTTGCAAGCCCAGCCTGGGAATGAAAAGACAGCTACAGATCTATTAGGCAATTCCAGTTTCAATGACAACATTGTGATACTAGTTTTTATCAATATTGTTGAAGGAAATATTTCTAAAATAAAAAGGTATTTATCAAATCACAGTTTTTTTCTGATTTGATGCTCAAAGTCAAATTAAAGTAGGATCCACTTAGTATTAGCCTAAAGGGACACATACTCTTATGTGTTAGCATAAAACTGTGCCCTCAGCAAGTGTAAATCAGTAGGTCAGTAATTACAGTGTTTTCAACAGAGCAATCCGTATAGTAGAACTCCTAAGGTTTTGGAGAGGAGGACAATGGAGAGGAAGACCACAGAGGCTTTTGGCTTTGGATTGACTAGAAGACTAGGGGTGGGCAGATTAGAGGAAAATTATTAAATTGCCCATCTCCACTTTTTAGTGAACAGAGTGACAAATAGCCAGTTTTACTGGCTGAGTAAATACTTCAGCTTCAGGTGCTTTGTCTTGCACATGAGACAGAGATATTACTTAAATGAAATAACATTTGCTCAGCTCTGGTGCAACCATAGCTCAGGAAAAATAGGTCACCTCCTTTGCATTTCAGTGGTTTTTAAGTGGTTCTTACTCTATTTCATAGCCATTATCCGACAAAAGTGAATCTGCAATATTTATACCAATACTTTCAACAGAAACAAAAAATTACTTACTTTATAAAGCATGACAAGATCTGCCTCATGCTACACAGTATTGGGCACGTCTACACATGCTTTTACACATGCCTAAACTTCATGTGCATTAGCCTAATTCACATGAAGGCAATTTAGGTGTGTGTCTACACATTCACATGCTAAAGTGCATTAACGTGGGTGTGCAGACCCACTTGGGACTAAACTTAGTCCCAAGTCAATGGACACACACCATGTTAATGCGCATTAGTGCATCTACATGTTCACTAATGCAATCTAGTTATTTACACATAAATTTGATACCTGCTTTATGCAGGTATTAAATTCAGGTTCAAATAGACAAAATTCACCATTTTTAAGGTGCATTAAAAGTGTGCATGTATAGATGTGCGCCTTTAATGTGCCTTAAATTGGGGTAATGCGCGTTAAATGTGCACATGTAGACATGGCCATTAATTATGAAACATAGGCAAGAGAGTTTATGACCATATTGCCTACTTTCCCTTTATAGCACAATTATACTAACAGTATCTAGTTTTGCTGGCATAGCTAAGTTGACTAAGGGTGTGAAAAGATCCCCCTAGCCAGCAAAACCCTTAGCCTAACTACAGCAATGCTGACAGAAGACCACTTCTAATGGCTTAGTTTATATCCTGTGGGAATCTGGTAACTGTGAGGGCAAAAAAATAAATAAATTAGAAAATCACAAAAAGCTTTGGTATGCAATGGCAATATATATATATATATATATATATATATATATATACACACACACAAAAACATTTGTAAAAATATATGTCTATATCTATATATAAGGTTATATATATTTACACTCCTAGTCACATCAAAAAGGAAAACCATAAACACGTTACAATATATGTACCCACACACCCATGTGAACCCGCCCGTCTCTCAAACCTGTTACAATATATGCACTTGCTGACCTGCACACCTGTGCAAAAGCCCGCCACATCTGTGCAAAAGCCCAAAACACAATCCCTTAATCCTCACCCTGGTTATGGGGTTGCAAATCTCAGTTCATCGGTTGTCCATGTCACTGTCAATATAATCTACTAATGAACTAATGGAAAATGGTCTAGGCTAGTGAACACGGAGTTGGGAACCTTAGGCTCTCCTACTGACTCTGCTACTTGTACATGGCGTGGTCCTGAGCAGACTACTCAATCCCTGGAATTCAACTTCCCCATTTATAAATAGAGAAGATTACCCCTTGAGCCACTATTGTAGAGGATATTGTGGATGTTTGTAAATTAAAATGGTAAATAAATGCAGCTTTATACTAAACACTGGTTTTAATAATAAGCTGTATAATTTCTAGATTCTAAGAATTTGTCATTACCTAGTTAAATAAAAATTTTATCTCCATGTGTTGGCAGGGTTTTAGAAGAAAAAACTCAAGTGGACCGCGTACATCATTGATGTGTCATTTAATAATGTTAAAAGAGGAGCAAGTGAAAACACCAATGTTACACATGGAAAAATCATTGTTGCTGATCAGGCAACCCAAGCAGTAGCAGCGGAAGATGTGAAGAGGTCTGTATAACTATGTCACACACCGTTTATTGCAAGTTGCAAAACTGGATTTTCTTTCCCTTTAAATTATTAGCAGCCTAATTATGGTTGAATGTATTTAGCTCAATTAGGAATTGAACTGAGATACACAGAACTCAGACTGAACTATATGTAGAATTCATAAGGTTTAGTTAAATCTTCAAAAGTTTATTTTCTACAGCAGGCTAGAACTGCTCATTTTTAAAGAAAAATTGCTATTGAAATTGAAATTATATGTTTTAAACAGGTCAATTTTGATGTAAATTTCTGTTAAAAAATTGTGAAAGGTTTTGTCTTGGTTTAGAAACCCTTGGTTTTGTTTAAGACAATTCTAAAATATAATTCCAGAATTTTGTTTCAATATTATTGTTCTTATTGCTAAATTTGTACATTTCATGACATGTCAGAAGTGTATAATCATTTAAACATCCTATTATTTTTATTTTATTTTGTAAATAATTACTGGTACTTATTATGCATTGATTTAGAAAACGTAAGATGTTTTAAAGTGTCTCCTGTCTATGTAGTGATAGAACATTTGGTGTCAAACAGTTTCATTATCATGCAGTCAGAGTTGCCAGAGATACTCTAATCTAGAATATGTTTCGGCAGTTTAAAGTTGTAATCCTTTAATCATTTAATGTCATAGTTGGATTTAACTCTATGACTGACATGTCATGAAATAATATAAAGGGAAAATTCCATAACTTAAAAATTAAAAATTAAAATTTCAAAACAAAATTTTTCTAAATGAACCCTTGGGGGAATTTCCATATAATGGGAAGCAGTGAAGATAAATAATTCAAAACTCTAATTCAGAATTAAAATAATTTTTAAATGACTGTATTTTCTACAGTATGGAAATTCTAAGCATCAACCATCTCTAGTTCTCACTGAGAATTTACTTGAAGTTTTGAAATACCACAGAGAAAGTATAATTTTATATTTCCAACCCAGTTTTGCAGATGTTCAGGAAACCTGGATGTTGTTAAGGTAAAAACTAACCTTATGAAAACATCCTGCAGAATTCAAAAGGGCGGAAGGCAAGTCAGAGCATTCTATAGGAATTAAGTAGAGCATTATAGAAACTAAACAGCTGTGGAATTTAAATGATAATCAGACCCTTATAACAGGACCCTGCTTAAAAAATCATAAAAGTAATACATTTCTATTCTACTTGACAGGATTTTATCATTAAGGTACAGGACTGAATTTAGCTCCAACATAGGGCAACAAAAATGGTTAGGGGGATGAAGCACCTGACTTATGAGAGGTTGAGGGAACTGGGCTTATTGCAGAAGAGAAGACTGAGGGGGGATTTAATAGCAGCCTTCAACTACCTGAGGGGTGGTTCCAAAGAGGATGGAGCTAGACCAGGGGTGGGCAAAATCCAGCCCACGGGCCAGATGTGGTCCGCCAGGTCATTCTATTCAGCCTGTGGGGCCCCTAAAAATTTAGAAAATTAATATTTATCTGCCCCTGGCTGCCTGTTATGCGGCCCTCAATGGCTTGCCAAAACTCAGTAAGCAGCCCTCTGCCCAAAATAATTGCCCGCCCTTGAGCTAGACTGTCGTCAGTGGTGGTTGATGACAGAACAAGGAGCAACGCTCTCAAGGTGCAGCAAGGGAAGTTTAAGTTGGATATTAGGAAACACTTTCTCACTAGAAGGGTGGTGAAGCCCGAATGGGTTACATAGAGAAGTTGTGGAATCTCCATCCTTGGAGGTTTTTAAGCTCTGGCTCAACAAAGCCTTGGCTGGGATGATCTAGTTGGAGATGGTCGTGCTTTCAGCAGGGTTTGGACTAGATGACCTTGTGAGGTCCCTTCCAACCCTCATTTTCTATGATTTTATAAGTCAGGGGTTGTCAACTGGGGGTACACGTACCTCCGGGGGTACTTGGAAAGGGACTAGGGGTATGCGCAGGCAGGTGGGGATGGAGCACCACCGTCCACCACCCTGCACCGCCACCTCCCAGGAGCAGGGCTTGAGGGGCAAGGGCAGTGGCTCCTCTCTGCAGGCAAAACAGGCGCTGCCTGGCCAGCTGGATGCAGGGGTGGGGGCAGCTCAAACATCGTGGCCACTGCCACCATCCACAACCCCATGCTGCTGCTGCATGCAAGCCCCTACCCCCGCTCTGCATCTGGCCACCACCCTTCCTCCCCCAGCTCTGCCAGCAGTGCACCCAGAAGTTGAAAACCCCTGCTATAAGTGAACTCCACTGAGTTCCTATAATGGCTTCTGCCTGTTTCAACTGGCTTTGAAACCTGCCTAGCAGTTGTGGATAATAACATCAAATTGAATCATTGCATTTTGCCTTGCATCTCAGAGTTGCAAAATGCAGTTTCCGTGACTGACTTTTGTCTTATCAGAAACAGCCACAATCTTGACACATTACTGTACAACAATTACAATGAAATGATGAATGCCAAGACTTGTATCTCCTCCTGATAAGAATTACAATGCTGCTTGCTGTTTGAAACAAAAAAGTGCTTTGTAAGACCCATGAAGATGAGGACATTACATTTTGGATTCCTGCTATTCCTTTTACATTTATGCTGCAAGAGAACAGCCTGGGAAGCAAGTGAGTGCTCTGTTGGGGGTATTGCTTGTAGCTTCTGAAATTCAAGGCTGTGCCAACCATGAAAATGCACTTGATCATGCTTCACCCTTCCTTCTCTAAGAGCAACAATACTTTACATATGCAATGAGCCACTTGTGCTATTTCTGACATGCTCTGGCATTTGCTCCTCACCTAAAAACATCTCACATTCAAAAGCTCCTCTGGCTCTATCCTAATTCTGTGGTGGGTCCAATAAAAGCTGTCACCCCCAGGCATTCTTGCCTTATCATGACCATAAAGGTATGATGCTCTGTGACCTTTCACTCTTGAGAACAAAATCTCAATGCCCCCCCCCAAACAATTGAGCCCAGCTGTGTGCTGCTGGTTAGACGGCAGGGCAGATTTGCACCTTGTAAACTACTCAGAGTTGATATAGAGAAACAAATACAGGTACAGATAGAGGTATAGATACAGATACAGAGATAGATACAGGGATGTATAGATAGATATACAGATAGACTACCCAAGATATCTCTCTATATAGATATATATTATCTCTCTCTCTATATATAGATATATGTAGATATGTAGATATCTAGCTAGACTACTATATAGAGTGATGTAGAGATAGATATAGATAGAATACTACATATATAGTGATGTAGATGTATATAGAGATACAGAGATAGCTCAGTATAGATATACAGATACAGATATATAGAAGAGCCACGCGGAGCAGATATATACGGATCTAGCTATATCACATATAGAGAGAGAGCTGCATCTAGCTAGAGATCTCGAGACAGAGACGGAGGGATCCACGTGTGGAGCTAGAGCTCTCTCAGTCGACGTGGGCAGACTGCCCAAGGCAGCCCTATGCCGGTGCAGCGATCACAGCTCTATACACAGACAGATGGAGATGGAGATGGAGATGGAGATGGGGGGGAGGCGGGTGCGCGGATGGCGGTGTCGCTGTGTGCAGACGCCGGCGGGCGGGGCGGGGCGGACGCGGCGGCGGGCGCGGGAGGCCGCCGGGCAGGGGCTGCCCTGTTGCGGC
>NW_005841866.1:2908527-2941394 GCF_000455745.1 Alligator sinensis
ACCCCCCCCAGCGGCGGGGGCCCGGGGGGGGGGGGGGGGCACGGCGGTGGCAGCATCTTTTTGTAGGGGGTGCACCACCACGCCCAGGGGGTGCACATATGCATCTGCGTGCACCTCCTACACATTGCCCTTGCACACATGCATACACACACACACACACACACACACACACACAGGCACACATATGCATCTCCCGCCTCCCCGTGTCGCGTGGGGGGGTCCAGGACCTGGAGATGCTCCATGCACCTGCCCTCTGGGACCAGGGCAGGACTGCCCACCACTCGGCACCCACTGTCCTCAGTTCAGTCACCGTCTGGGTCTCGCCCTGAGCTCAGGGGTCTCACTGGGTGCCCCAAACCGCTCGGACCCTCGAGGTCTCTCGCAGTGCCCGGAGCTCAGGGACTGTCCAAGCCTCACCCTATGCCCCAAGCTCAGCACCCGCTGCATGCCCCCCTGAGCTCAGTCTCCTCTCACACCCCAAGCCCAGGGGCCCTCTAGATCTTGCCCATTGGGCCTGCACATAGGATGCCCACTAATTGATTTGGAAACATCTGAAGCCCAAGGTGGGTTTGGAGAATGCTTGCTGGTAGTAGGGCTATACATTGTTCTTGAACGAGTCACAGATTTGGAATTGATTTGGCTGATTTGACTTAGAGAACAAACATTTTTTCTTAAAAAAAATGTTGTCGAATGCCCCAAGCTCAGCCCTGTCTGGGTGTCAGCTAGTGCCCTGCGATCCAGGACCGTCCGGCTCTTGTCCCGTGCCCTGACATCAGGCACGGTGTGAATCTGACCACAGCAGCCGGGTCAGGGTGTCCTGGAGTAGGGGGCATGACTTGTCTCTGCCTGGCTCTGGCAGGGATACTCCCTTTGGGGCAAGAGCAAAGATACCACCCACCCTACCTAACTCCAAGTGTAAATGCCACCAGCAGCCAAGGCGAGGGAGTGTGAGCTGCCAGTGTTGAACCAACGTGACCCAGAGGGAGTCTGTCTTCCTTCACTTCTCCCCACCAGGCACTGTCCTGACCCCTAAGTCAGGCTGAATTTGGGAGCCATCACCTGTACCCTGCAAAAAGCAGACATTTTTGCTACAGTCTGTTCTCCCCGCTGTGACTTTCTTGAATTGTCTTGAAGTCAAGGAACTGGCAGGTAACAGGTTAACGTGGGTACAGTGACAGCTAAAAAAAAAAACAGCCTGGAGGAGCACCATTGGCCTCTTACAGATAAGCTGCTGCAACACAGTAGGTAGAACAAGCACTAAAAAATGAGGATAAATAATTTCAAGATGTTAAATCGAGGACAGAGAATGATGAAAGAAGCTGGGCACTGAGATTAAAGAAAGTAATGTGGTGTAAGCAGGAATACACAGTGTAACCGTAGCTCTTTGCTGAGGCTGTGTGCTGCCTTGGGTTTTCATCCTTAAGGCCCAAGTCGCAGAGAGGAGTGCTTGGCTGAATGAAAATGCATGCTTCAGAAATTATACATGGGCTTGCAGTCTGAAAGGGTGGAGTTACCGTTCTCCAGCTGCAGTGCCCAGTCACTGGCTAGGCTTTAACAGCTACAGCAGGAGATGGAAGTAGCAATGCATTTAGCCTAGTCTCCTAATTCTCCACACCCCAGAGTGGTGAGTGGTGCAGTGGATACTTGCTGGCTGCTCTTTTTTTTTTTTCTTCTCCTCAGGTAATGTGAGGAAATCAATAGCTGAAGGAGCTCTTTTCCCATCCCATGTGGGTGGCATACAGCGTTTTGCACAACCTTCCTGCAGCAGGGTTGGGGTGGTGATGTAGTTCTGATGGTCCAGGAAATATGCAAAAAGCCAGGTTTTGGGTTTGGGTTTTTTTGGTGATGTCTTTTATTGGAGCAACAGGATAGTTGGAAGAGATGTTAGACAAGCTTTCTGGCACATCTCTCCCAACTATGCAGTTGGTCCAGTAAAAGATATGAGTAAAAAAAAACTTTTGTATCTTGCATATAGAGGCTTACTTGGGACATTCTTATTAATGTTAATGGGGATTTTATACCTAACCCTTGTGCATATTGATCAGGGAGTACCTTCTTTATAAATGTATTGGAAAGATGAGCTAAAAAAGCAGTCTTCATTTTGAGATCTGAGCATAGAGGGTATTGAGTACAACTAAAATGAAATTCAATGGGGAAACACAAAAGTATCATTGTGCAGGGTTGAATTATTTAAATCAGGACCATTTAAACTATTTAAATAGATTTAAGATACCAATATAAAATCAATTTTGCAAAGCTTCAGCCCTAAAATATACTGCAGTTAATTTTATAATTAATTAAGGTGTTTCACTGTCATTGTGGGTAGGGCATCTTATGTTTTCAGAAGTGCTGTAGGCAAAGAAGACAAAATAAATTTGTGTTCCCACACATGCTTTAAAAATGATTTTTTTCTTCCTGGCATGCTTTTTTTGGTTCCTAAAAAAACCCAAACCAAAACAAAAAAAGCTATCAACTATAAGCTGTTTCTACATCTACTTTGCTGTAATGGGAAAAAATTCTTTGTAGACATTTCTGTAAGTGGTGACTAGAAGATTCTAGTGTCTCACTGAACTCCAAGAGCTGGGATTTTTCTCAATGGTGCATCTATGACCGACTTCCCCTGCATGTGCTCTGACCAATCAGAAGTAAAAATGTACATTACTTAAAAAAACAAAAATCCTAAAGCAGCCATTCTTTCACTCTTCAATTACTTCCTAGAGTATTCTGCATTCAAGCTTCCATTAAAAAATGAACATTTCTTAGTAGGAAAAAGAGTACTGCTCTATCTGAAATTTACTTGCAATTTGAAAGGTTCTGCTTTACAAGAAATTAAGCATCTACTTCAGCAGTTTAGGATATAGAATGGAAGGACAATGAAGAACTAGCAACACTTAAAAATGTATTTAAAGCAAGCACATCGAGTTTTAAATTGAGAAAAGCATTATTTGTATTCCCGTGGTGTTAAAGGATTTTAATAGAGAAATTTATCAGAGAGAGAGGTTCAGCAGTTCTTGGCATATGCCCTGTAAAAGCTACCTGCAGTCAAGGTCCCTCTGAACAGCCAGTGTTAATTTTGTTAATGTTAAAGTAGCTTTGTTGAACATATTGTAGTGGTTCTTTGGGTTATTAGGAGATTAGGAATTTAAAATTAATGAATACTAATCCCATTTTTGGCACTGGAAACCTATGGGTTTTTTGGATGCCATTTGATGCCTCTGCCTTACTTGTTAAGTGGCAATACTAGGGTTTGCGTATCTCAGAGGTGTCTAGAAGGTGACCTCCCAGGTAGTATTTTTTTGTTATTGTTATTACAATTGTTTTTTGAGGTATTCTATCGTTTTAATGACAGTTCCCAGGCTTGACCAGAAGTACCATTGAACATTTTTTGCCTTGTTCCACGAAAGTGTAAACATTCTGCAACAATCTTTCTTCTGGTCATAATAGATAAAAAGACAAAAAAAGGAGAAGTGAAAATACATCTTTTCATTCAGACCCTTAACAGGAAACAAATGAACATCTTTCTTTCTGCCCAGTTCAGTGTGAATTTGTATGCTGATGGGGGACTCTCCTTTATGGCTTGTTCAGGCTCTGGCTTGTTCAGAGCACAGATCTGTTCCTAATATGTTAAAAGGAAGGTTTGCCGTTGAGTAAGGAGAAATCAGAAAAAAATCAAGGAAGAATTTCAAAGCAATTTTTGTGCCTTTCAGCTAACTCATTTCTACAACGGTGTGTGGTTGGAAGAATTCAATCAATGATACAGCCACATGTCTCAGTTACTGGGTTTTGCTGTGAGTCTTTGCTGAGCAATTATATATGTTTAGATAACATTTACTTTTATGGTAAAGGAGCGTGAAGGTAATTGGCACTAAACATCTCCAGTGGTGCTATGGTAGAGTCATATTATTTGCATAGATCTTTTTTCCAATAATTTTAAGCAGATAGGTTGACTAAGCTTATAAACAGAACAGGGAAAAGTGTAAAAAATAAAAAGAAAGTGAGCATTAGTAATTCCTCTTTATCACTATTTCTGTTTTAAATGGTGTTTCTGTAAAAAGCATATTCAAAGGTAATATGACTACTATGGGGGGTACAGAATTTAATAATTAAGAATTCATGATGTTAATGCAGGCACCATGAAAGAATCTGGTGAGAAACATAAAGGATACGTTGAAATTCCTAGCCTGTCAGAAGAAAATGAGGTGGATGATACAGAGGTAGGTGTCAAAATATTAACTCCAGGTCCCGAATTCTAATATTACTAGCCAATTGCCCATCAGGAATGACGGGGGGGGGGGAGCCCCGTGCTCCCCCCGTCTGGGCCCACTCCCCCTTTACCTCCCGCTGCTTGGGGTCTGGGCCTGCTCCCCTCCTCCGTCTGCTCCTTGGAACCAGGGGCTGGCGCCTCCCCCTTGCCCCAACAACAGTCGGCAGGGAGGGGAGGCGGTGGGTAACTGGGGGGAAGGGAGCGGGAAAGGGAGGGAAGGTTACTGGTGGGTGCGCCCTGCCACAGCTGCTGGGTTGCAGGCCCTGGCCCTGGCCCAAAGTGTGGGGGTGGGGGGAGTGGGGAACAGCCCTGGCCACAGACTGAAGTGGGCAGGGGGGCAGGGAGCGGCCCCAGCCCTGGCCCAACGTGGCAGGGAGGAGGCAGGGAGTGGCCCCAGCCCTGACCCAAAGCAAGGGTGGAGGCATCAGACTCAAGCATCTGTCCCCACCCTTACCACTCCCTCATTCTGGATGGGCAATTTGCTAGTTCTTAAATAAAGACAGTAAATTTGGTGGTTAATTTTCTGATAACTGAATATTACCACTTCTTTAAAAAAAACTCTGAATATCAGGTATGATAACATGACTCGTTTATCTTCTCTTTTGACATCTTCATTTATGCTTGGAATATTAAACAATTTTTTTTTCTGTTCTTATATATTTTTATATCTTGTTAATTAGGAATCAGGCATGTATAGTGTTTGAATTTACAAGATTTTATTTGAAAAGAATTTGGCTATATATTAAACCTTATGAAATTTTCTTGGTGCTAGCCTACAGTATAGCTGATACTTTGGTCTGTAAGAAACTTTAATAACCTCAGTGGTGCTCAGTCCCCATCCTGTCAGACAAATCCAACCCTTGGAGCCAATGTAATCTGGCCTCTCCACAGATCTAGAAACATGATGGTGGGCAAGTAGTGGAAAGTATTGCTGCCAAATTCCCGAGCTCCAGCTGGGCTGTTTCTGCGTGGGCCAGCACTACAAACTGGATTGGGCTCATTGACCAGATCCAGCCTGTGAACGGACCTGGCACTGCTGAACTGGCCCACGGGCTGAAAAAGTCAGACACCACTGTTATGTACTATATAGTAGGCAGATCTGCTTGAACTGTTGGTTGGTACTGGATTGCATGGTTATGGCAAAGACACTACTTTTGTTTAAGAAGAGATTGTCCCCTGTAGCTTTCAATCAAAGCAAGAAGATTTGCACTTGAAATTTGTATGTTTCATTTTTAGATAAATATAAGCAAAAAGAAAGGAGAGGGAGATGTGCTAAAGGATCTTATGAAAACTGAAGGAACTGTGAAAGTAAGAGAGGCACTCAAGGAGTATCTGAAAGCTCTTAAAACAGGTAAATGTGGATAATTTTCTCATGCTCTCACTATTGTTTCTGTTTGTGCAGTCTTCCTGCTGGAACAGATAGGTCTATTTCTATCTGCGTTGGTGGAAATTTTTCATGTTGCCTTTAAACAAGAAACATAAATGCCTATGTTGTAGTACTGTATTACAGTTAAGGTATTAATCTCACTAAAATTGAGACATTCAAAGTTTTTATTTCTAGTTTTTGTTAAATCTTCACATCATAGTGCTCAGAGGTCCCATCACAAACAGGATAATATTATCTAAAGAAAATACAACATCTGCCCTAAAGACCTTACAAAGCAGTTGTCCAAGCACAAAGCTCAATGCTCGACTTCATGTAACTTTTATTTCTGTAACAAAACTTTTGAAGATTGTATCAAGGATGTTTTAGAAAACTTTTAGGTGTAAACGGGTGCAACTCCTTGATGTTGGTGAAGCTTAGAAAAGTGGAAAAACCAGCTTAGTGGAAATCACTGCTTGGTAACTCTTGACGTGGGGGAGTGGGGGAAAGCATGACCTCAAAGTTAGGGTTATTAGGTGCCTTGTATCCCTTGTCCCAGCTGACTGGATTTGTAGTTCATTTTCTAATACACAATATTTTTCACTCTCTCTGTTTTTCATCACAGATTTTACCCTAGGAATGATCTTGCCAACCAAAAGTACAGTTGGCCAAGAACTGGCAGTTGAAAGAAAACTGAATGGGAGTACTATGCAGGTATGTTGGATTCCATTACTACACCAGTTTAACAGAGTGGTTGGGGTCTTGGGCCCCAGGTTATGCTACAAGATAACTGGAGAATTTATCATTTATCCTGTGGCTAACAGCAGGCATTCATATTGCTAGAACAGTAAGTTGTTTAAAATGTGATTCTGCTTATTGCTGTGGCCTGGCCTTGTAGTGCTCAGGTAACGTGGAATAATGTGGAAAAAAGCCATCGTCATCACTGGGCTATACTCTGACACAAATAGAGTTTCAAGAAGAAGCCAAAGTTTGCCTGGTTTCCTCATTTCCCCACAGTTTCGTTTGGAGCTTGTCATCAGAAGAATTTGTCAGTTCCCATGATAATCTGTGGTAACTTGTTCTACTCCTACTTGATCTATTAAAGATGCTCATTGATTCTGCTACTTTGTGTATATGTATCAAGGTTGAATGAATAAATCTTCATCTCTTGGAATGTCATAACTTCTGAGTCCTTGATTTTGCATGCATAACCATGGTGCTGTATCCTGAGTTTGTTTTACAGGATTCAGTTTCGCCAATTGGCATAAAAATTCCAACTGTCAAAATTCTTATGAAAGAGATGTTTGCCTCTTCGGCAGAGGAGCTTTATAGCATCTTTACAACTAAGGAAGTAAGTAGCACTTTTGAGCATCAAGCCACATGTAACTTTTTTTGTGATAACCTTTCCAGAAAGAAAAGTTACTTAATTTAAGAGTTTATTCAAAATCAGTAATTTAAGGGGCAAAAAATATAGTAATCACTCCTGCTTTGTACTAACTGGCTTCTGGGCAGGAAATCTGATCAAGCAGCAATTGAAGTGTAACATCAGTAAATTAAAAATAACTTGATCCAGCTACATTTGTTCTGGTACTGCTGCTTCGTATCTACTAGTACTGCGATCTAAAGAATTTATGACATATGCTGCTGGAGAACCTGCTTAGTTTGAGAGAGACTTTCTCTGAGCCCTGTGAATTCATATAAAAATGGACAGGTCTGAGCTAATTGTATGGGTTCTGTTGGCACCTTTAGATGCAGTAACTGTGAAACGCTGAAATGTTGCTTGCAAGATCTTTCGAGTTGAAAAAAAAATTTTTTTTCTGAGCTTTCCAAGAATTTAGTGTTCAGCAGTTGCTTATCCATCCATAGAGGTGCTTACAAGATTTAATCTTGTCACTTCTGTTGTCAAAGGTGGATGGAAAGCTATGTTAAAGAAATTGTGAAGTTGTACTTTGGATGTCATTTGGATTCCAGTGACAGTCAGCTTTTACTGATGAGATTCTGCAGTCTCCTAGTAAGAAAAATGTTGCTTTATAATTATGTTGAAAATTATCATTTCCAGCTTATGGATGGATTCTGAGGGGTTCTATGTATTGGATATATGAGGTTGATATTATAACCGTCTCCAGTAGCGCCTGCTATAAAGTATTAATAGAAGGTTCTGCGTTGTGTTAGTGCCCTCCTCAGGAGTCTGGGGCTATTTCACAGGACTTTTAAATTAGACTCCAACTATGTAAAACAAAAAACAAACTCCTAATATTTACGGAAGGATCAGGAATAGATATTGGTTTTCTGACATGACATACATCATTGGAGCCAATCTTTGTGGCAGGTATGCCACAAATGAGCCCTACATCCTCCCCAAGTGTCACTCTAATCTCCTTCCCCTGCATGATCTGCATTCTTCTGCTGTGCCGCCTGTCCACTCCCCAGTCTGCCACATGCCACAAAGAAAGGCTGCCTGTGCTGCTTGACACACATGCTGCAAGTTGGCCACGCGTGATATACACCACACAGGATGTCACCACTTACGATCTACTTCACAGCTGCTGTGACATAATCCCACTGCTTCTGTAACCATGTGCTATAGCATAAGGTTAAAGTTTCACGATCTGTTTCAGATCAAGTTTCATGATCTGAGTATCAATTTTAGTAGACCTCATTTTTTTCAGTAAGCAAAAAGTATAAGGAAGGCCAGTGCTTGTGGTCTATGGTATTTCAAGATGTTTTCCAGAAGACTGAAGGAGAGAGTAGAATCATCTCAGGCTGAGATTGAAAGAAGCCCTGGGCCGGTAGAAAGTTTTCAGGCATAGATGGTCAAGATTTGAACCTGCAGCTGTTGCCTTTTCCCTCATCTTGGGCTTAGTTAGTTTATAAGTTAGTCTAACCTTCTGCCTAACTAAAGACTAGTGTGGCTAACTACTTCTCCCGGCATTTAGTCATATCATATTTTTCTTTACACACAGGATTATGAGAGATCAATGATAAATCAGTGGGATACTCTTTAAAAATCAACATCACAGTACAGCCTATGGAGAACCATAGCATGGATCTATCATTAACTAGCCACAACATTAGGAAATTAGAATGAATGGAATGTCTGATTCTGTTCCTCTCATCACGTTTGCTTTTTGTTTTGCTAGCTGGTGCAGAAGTTTTCTAAATGCCCTGCTTTGATTGACGCAGAAAAAGGAGGAAGACTTCAGCTCTTTAATGGTTGTGTTACTGGTGAATATGTGGAACTGGTAAGTTGAATTTAAGGCATTGTTTGCCTTGCACTTTAAAAATGACACTTTTAAATAGTCTACAATTAGTGGTGGTTGGGTTTAATGAAACTTTAAACTGCTTCTGTATTCTCCTGTTTCAGCTTTGTTACTTTTGATTGGATTTGTGGTTAGGAGTGAAATTAATTGATCAATGAGACCATTCCAGTCACAACACAAAAGCTTTATTAGGATACACAATAGCAAAGACTTATTGGTACTAATAAAGATAATGTTTATGCAGACTTGAATTCAGGAAAAAAACCGTCTCTTGGCCAGGCATCCCTGCTTTCCTGGACACCCTTGCTGAGTTGTTTTTTTCTGCTGAGCTTTGGGAAAGGTCCAACGTGTTGTTTGCCCCAGGCCCAATGTTTATGATTTGACATGCTAATAATTGATCTCTTATTGGTTTTATCTACATTTCTGTTTCACTGGAATTTTTGGAACTAGATGGAACCAGATTTTAATGGCCCTGGGAGCACCTTAGCTAAGGTTTGTTATTTTTAGGTGTGTGACCCCAGTCTGTTAATCACCTGGTGATCTTTAATCAAGATCATGTTAATCAATTGAAATTTATATTTTTGAGATAGCAGAAGGACAGATTTCTTATCTTCTTTATGGCTTGTCTTTTGGCCCTTACTCAGTTCTCCTGACAAGGCTGCTTCGCTTTTTCCATTCTCAAGGCTGCCTTTGTCTCTATACTTAGTTGGACATGTAAGCAAAAATACACTTATAGCAAAATAACTATTAATACATTTGGTCACTTTAGTTATTAATGTTTTAGGATACAATTGTAATACAGGAGTTCAGTCATATTCCTGCAACTTTGACTTAGGTTCCCAGAAATTGACCAAGCTGACATCCACACTTGTTATACAGTTTGGTTATGCTTTGGCTAGCATGCGTTTGATTCAAGTTATAGCGCTGTTTGTCACCCATATCTCATGCTGCATAGGCCTATGCACGGCTACAGCTTCTCTAATGCAAGTTCCATTCAGAGTTCATTGCATCATAGCCATGTAGAAAGACCTATTTTTTTCTCCATGAATGTGCTTACATTGCCCTTCATGTGATGAAGCTTGCATTGAAGAGTCATACTGGGAAGGAGGTTACTTTTGTGAAATTTCCTACCATTGTTTCATTGTTTCTATATTAAAAGGAGGGATTGGGAAGGTTGTGGATCTCTGGAGAAATAATCCCTCTTCTATTCAGAGGCAGAAGTTACACTGTTCCTGGCTGAGTTTTCTTGCAGCTATTTTGTAGCAGCTGGAGGGGAGGGATAAAGAAATGTAATAGACTGGTACCTCCCACCTGTATTTCTATGTTAAACAAAAAATTAGTAACAGAACTTGGGTCCACCCATTTCTTGTCTCGCTCTATGTAACCTGTGAGTGAACATTTGTACGCTGTCAAGGGAATAGAAGTGCATCCTCCTTTTACACACAAATGAAGTGCCTCTGTTTAAAATCTGTTATGGAGCCAAGCCCCTGAGAATATTGCTTTTTGTCAGAGTCAATGATGTGACTACTCCTAGCAGCTAGTAAAAACAAAAGCTAGAGGAAAATCTTGTCTACTCACTACCTGGTAACAACTTTAATTTTTTTCCTTCAGCTGAATTGACCTTCTAGCTTCTAATGACTTGAATCACATCCTCAGTTTAAGCTGGTAAACATTTTATTTGCAATTACCATAGTGTTATCTAGGGTTGGCCCTTTGGGTTGCCCTTAAGCAGGCTGAGCCACCTTTCCTGTCTGTATTTTACACTGCAGCTCACACCAAAGGTTTGACTGCCCTGTTTTAACCCAGCTCACAGGCAGCTTCTTTTCAATCCCCTAAATGAGCCAGTTGATGAAAAGGAGAGCCAGAGTTACCATTAGATTATGGAAACTACTGCAGCTCAGGTCACCCCACTGTCTCTTTCAATAGCCTCACAAGTACATTGAACAGGAGAGGTGGCAGAGCAGAACCCTGAGGGATGGGATCAGTTTATCCTACACCATTTTGGATCCCTCAAGGGCAAAATAAAAAATCCAATCCCAGTTGCACATTCCAGGGCCCACACTCGCATCAATAAAATCTTGTGGTCAGGACCATCAAAGCTGAAATCAACAGCTAATGTTTGCCCTAGTTAGAATGTAGAGGAATATGGTCAGTTGTGAATGATACCTTTAGAGCCAGATGAAAAGTGGGATTTTCCAAAAAGTGTCTGCTAGAAAACATCAGGAAAACAGTCAGATACAGCAAAAGAACTCACCATTGAATTAAATGAAACTCACCAAAATGAAAATTCAGAACAATTTCTTTACTAAAAAAAAAAAAAAAAAAAAAAAAATCTTACTTCATGGAAAAGATTGAACAGTATTATATGACAACCTTTTGGAAAAAAAGGAAACACACCAGTGCCTTGTATGTTTCCTTGTTTTAGAGGAAAAGGAAAGGGTTAATGAAAAACTTCTGACTGACATCTTTATCATTTCAGTTACCCCCTCAAAGGATTGTCATGAAATGGAGATGCAGGAACTGGCCTGATGGTAGGTCTCTGTTATCATTTTTAAGGGTCTTAAGATCATAAGGGTGGCATTTTCAAAGGGACCTAATACCAGAAAAATAGAGCTAAACTTGGATTTGTGTATAAGCAAGCACAGTATCATTCTTGGTAATGGCCTCACTAAAATAAGAAGTTGGTTTTTGCTTTTGTAAGAGCAATAAGCAGAGGCACAATACCTACTTGTGAGCGCCGTCTTTATCTGTAAAACCTGTTATTTGTATAAGAATGAAAACTTTCTTTTAAAAAAAGGCACTTGATTTATCAGACAAGTTACTTGTGTTGTTCCTTCTCTTTCTCCAGAACATTATGCAACTGTTGCTTTGAATTTCAAGGATATGGCAACTCAGACTGAATTGCAGTTAGAATTAAAAGGAGTTCCTGTCTGTAATGAAGGTGATACAAGGCAATGTTGGCAGAAGCAATATTTTGAAGAAATACATATTTTACTGCAGCAGTCTGAAGTAAATACTAAATAATATTAGTGCTGCAGCTGTATTAGGGCATTACATTTCTAAAGCTTGAATTTTTTTTATTCTTTCCCCATTTTAAAAAAAATATTTATGAGAGATGATTAAAGACAGACCTACATCTGTGATACTGTATATGATTTTCTATCTATGGATCCTTTGTGAATGTGATGTCTTTTAATTAGGATTACAAATTTACAGAGTTTTAATTTGAGAACCGATCATTGTTCTGTTTATCTACAATTTAACAGCTTTGGGAAGTGTGAGTACGACTCAGCTGCAGTGGACTTTGTGGTACCACATCACAGGTGCAAACCAACCCAATAGTTACTGAGTATCTATGGCTTGCTTCTAGACCAAATAGGTTAGACCAAATAAGTGATGTGTATTCTTAAAAATTTCCCAGTATGAAATGTACTGCTCATGAAGAGGTGAACTGGAAGGGCTTTTAAAAAAGACCCACCCACCATTTGATCTTACAGGAGAGTTTGTGGTAAAGTGGAATGTAGCACTATTTCTTTAAACAATTGCAGAGAAAAACTGAGCTACAGACTTTTGCAAGTGACCTCATAGCTATGTACAATATTGCTATATATTGACATATATTTACTGAATTTCTTACTATGGTATCTTAAGGCTGATAAGATAGTGCAGGCCAGCAGTTATGCTATTAGAATGCTCTTCTTTGTTTTCTTTAGGTGGTGTTTGATGTCTTTTTGCTTTATCAAAGAAACCAGGGTGGCTGAATGTGATGTTTTAACTTTGTATCTTAAAGAGCCTTGAGGATTAAATCAGGTGCAATGGATCCGTATCTGTGCTCCACTGCTACACTTTTTAAAATGGAAGACAGAAAACTGAGTTTCTGTGGTGGACTAGGTAGGCTGAGTGTTGTTTGGTTTCCTTCCTCCTCTCTCTAAAAAATGGACAAAAGAAGTAGGAATGGATCAATGTCCCAGGCTAAAGCCCAGCACTGTTTTAATCACTATGTTAATGGGAGTTTTCCCTGAATATGAACTGGAAGGTTAAGTCTCATATTAGACTTTAGGTTCCTGTCTGGTGGTATTGGTGGAAATACCACCTCACCCAGGAGCAGGAGTGTCCTGTGCTTTAGTTCTCTATGTTGTCTTGCCCTGACAGTCAGTTCTGGCAAGAAGCCTCCTCTCTGCAAACCTTGTTCAACTTACGTTGTGGCAGAAGAGAGGGCAGCATTCCCCATATCTGGTTACCAGGTTGTAGCTCAAAAGGATGCAGCGTGTGCTAAGAAATATGCCTTCCTTCTTTTTCCTGTCACAGCTTATGACTACCCCAGGTGGCGGGGTGCAGAGATGCTACCAAAAAGTTGTGGAACTGAAGTCTGCTGCATGATAGGGTAGGCTGGGTTCTTTAACCCTGATTGGCAGCCAGTCCAAGAGTGAAGCCCTGATAGATGGACAAATGGATGATCTTTGCTCTGGCAGCTCGTGCAGCGAAGCGAATTCCAAACATACTGGCACCTGCCTTTCCAGCAAGTGTCCCTATACGCACTGCCCTGGCTTTTGCACCCTGGAAAGGTGATTCCAGTTTCACTTTGTTTTCAAGCAAGGATTATATTAAGCAACCTGATGTCTCATGTGGCATAATTCTATTGTCTCAAGAGACAGATGCCTACTACTATCTTAAAGAGCCATAGACAGCACTACTGTTGTCTTCTGTTGGAGTTCTGTTAATCTAAATTTATATACATAGAGCCTTTCCTTTCACTTTAAAAACCATTCCAGCTAAGGGGGTGTAAATCAAACCAACCAGTTAAATCCTGAATCAGATGTTCAGCAGAGTAAGCATGAGGGACCATGTCCCAGCTAATGGTGTAGTCTTGGAGTAACAGTTCTGTACGTGAAAGTAAGCTGGGGTGTTTGGTTAGAATTATTTTGAACTGAACTTTTTTTAATAAACTATTGGAATAGGAAATGTATGACTTTACCATGCAGTTTGCAGCTCTGTATTACTTAATGAAGGAAGGCAGTGATAAAAAGTGACGCAAAATATGATAAAGAAATTATGCAAAATATGGGAGTATTTCTTACTGTGCATCTGTTTCAGTTGAGAAATCTGAATAACTTTAAATTGAATGCACAAAAATAGCAATTGGATATGTCAATAAAAAAATTGAAACAAGCTTATTAATACTGTGGGGGTTTTTTTTCTCTACGAACACAGCCGTGCCATATTTTGAGTACTGTGCTTCCTGTTGTACAGCATGAAATTCCATGGGATGCCATACTGTGGTAGTCTTACCATCTCAGTGTGAATGACATTAGTACAGGATATGAAAGTCATTACAGTGGGCTTCTCATTAGATAAACAGGTCTCATTTGATTATAGATGTGAGCCTGGATGCCATGCCACCTTGTTCTTTTTCAAATCATACTGCAAGACCTTAATCACTACCTGTCAGCACCCTGGCTGCCTCTAGTCTAAATAGTCAGAACTCTTGTGAAACGGGCAATGTCTTTTATTTGACCAACTAGATAGATGCAAAAAAAATTCTTTATTTGCAAGCTTTTGGGCTCATGTGCCATTCCTCAGGCAAAGGAGAATGCAAAGATTGTAACATTTTCCCTAGCTGGAAATTAAACTTCATATTGCACAGGAGAACTGGAGGAAGGTATAAGTTCTCCTGGGTGTAAAAGTTAATTTTATGCAAGTTAGGCTCAGATAAAAGTTGGAGCAGTCTGTTTACCTCAGAGGGGTCTGATGGCAATTGAATTTTGCCTCTTACTTGTTAAGTTGTTTTATATTGCACGGGAGGACTGGTGATGGGATGTTTCTCCTGGGTAAGGAAGTTCTGCAGTGGTCAAGCCGCTCTCCAGTATGCACATTTGGCTTAAACAAAGGCCTGGAGTAGGGGTGTTTGCTTCTAGGTCTCAGCATGTTGAATTTTGCTTCTTTCTTGTAAAATTACTAGTAGACTTGCTGCAGGTATGAGATCCACTGAAAAGCCAGGCTTAAGGATTTCTGACCCAGCAAATTGCCTACTGTGTTTAGGGAAACAGGACACGTGCACAAACCAGACTGCAGCAGAGATCACACCTGAGGCTCCTCATATATTTCCTAGTGGAAAAGGTCAGTATTAGGGAAGTTAGCATGAGAAATCCCCTATCTCAAAGCAGCAGGGGGTGAGGTACCAAAGGGGAAGTTTCTCTCATACCACACCTCCAAATATAAAACAGCCCTTGATTTTAGGAAGGCAGAATAGAGACAAAAACATTTAGCAGAGGTATGGGTGCATAAAGCAGGGCTAGAGCTTAATTTTCAGCCCATTCATTCTTTCTTTCCTGCTTAAGCTACAGTATTAACCTTTTCACATCTGAACTGTCAGTAGCTCTGGTTTTCTAAGCTAAAGTCTGAAACTAGCTGTTGCTGAAGACTGGCTTTTGAAAAGAGCTAACATAGTCTGCAGGGCTGTGAAACAGGAGAAGAGGAGATGACCAAGAGTAGCTAACAGCAAAATTATTAAAGAAAGTCTAGCTTGATCAATGGAACATGAAGACTATTCAAACAGAGGGAGGGTCATTAACACCTGTGGAGTGAACAGCAATTAGCATGACACACAGATTATAATAAGCCATGAAGTCAATTGACTGAATAAAAATGTCGCTGCTGCTGCTGGGAAGTTGGTTTTAAACTCTGGGTGGAGCAGGAGTCAAAGCAGGGTGCAACTGCATCACAGACAACCCCACTTCTGCACCAGTCAGCCCCCACTGGACTCCACCCCTTCCTCAATGCAGTTGCTGGGGAGAAGAGAAGGAAAAGCAGCAGCAGTCAGCTTAGTGTCTCCATGCTTCTATTCTGGGCAGAAAAATAAGCTTCTTTGTTTAAGACATGCTTTAGTGTTGTTGTTTTGGCTTCTATTTTATGCAGGAGAGCACACAATTCACTAGCAGACTCTCTGTATGCCTGAAGAAGGGTGCTTGTGCCCAAAAGTTTGCAAAGCACAATTTTTCCAACTATTTGGTTGGTCTAATAAAAGAAAATTTGCCTAAGACATGCACCCTAATTTGGAAGTATAATTTTTTGGGGAAAAGGCGAGTGTGGTATGTGATAAGTAATGTAATAAGTTTAATTATTGGCCAAAGAACACAGAATCGATTAGGAGTGAAATCCATTTAAAAACTAGGCACTGGTAGGGCCTGTTGGCATGGTGTGCTTTTGCCTAGAATTCACCAGATATCAGCTGCAATTAAGTCTGAATGGAAAAACATTTCATTTTGTAAAAATATTGAAGATTTTTCCTTCTGTTTTGGGATGACATCTTTCACTTTTTTTTTTTTTTGCCTAAAAACATGTGAAAGAGACTGTACAATGGCCAGTGGATCACTAGGAACTCACCTAAGAAGCCAAATACTCCAAAATTTGTCAGAACAGACATCTACAAAATATTTCAGCTGTCATTAGCCAATGTTTTCCAGTGAAAAGGATTTCTCAATCCATTCCACAGACCATCTCCTGACTATGCCCCTTGGCATGTGTGCGCGCTCTATAAAAAAAATAAATATAAACACAGAGAAGTACGAGGCCATATATCATTGCCCCCCTTGTTTTTACCAAAAACAAGGCTTGGCTCAGAGCTATACAGAAATTTCTGCTATCTTCATTTTGTACAATACTCAAAATTCCTAGCTTTGGCTCCATGGTGGAAGGGGAGGAAGTACTTGGTGATCTCAGTCCTCTGTTGACTGTCAGCAGGCATTTTAAATCAGGAGAACTTCATTGGTTGACCTCTGTGCCCCTGCCAGTCCAATTTTCCAGTATCGTTCAAGCAGCATTCCTACTCTAGTGCTGGTCTTGTAAGCCTGCCATTGGCTAGACACCACAATACCACCTTTCTGTGGACTTAAGAACAGCCATTATGTTCTAGGTCCTCAGACTCCCCTCACTCTCAGCACACCTTGCTAAAGGCTAAGCCCCAGAGCTCCCCTGCCTCTTTCTAAAACAACCAGCCAAAAATCAGCTGGATCACAGCCTACTTAAATGAAGGCACTTATTTTCTGAACTTTGCTTCCTTAGTCTCTGTTCACTATATCCCAGTGTTCTTTATATGTATTTGAAAGGAGGCTCTAGAGGAGAATTTCAAGATATCAGATGCCCCACAACTGACTTGGAAAAAAAAAAACATCAGAGAGGCAGCATGTTCCAATGGTTAGCACTGGGTGAGGTTCCCAAACTTGGCTCTGCCATAGACCCCCTGCATGAAACTGGGTGAATCATCTCTGTGCCTCAGAGAGACTTGGGTAGCCAACTCTCCCCATACAACCTTTGTGCCTAACCTCCACGTGTGAACTCCATTCCCAGAACCAGGAGCAGGAACTCAGCCCTGACATGCCTAAGCCCCTTGTTGGATTCAACCTAAAGGGAACTTCCTAGTCACAAGCTAAGACACCGAGGAGCTTTGGGCACTTCAGGATTAAGCAGCAGTGGAACACAGTTGTGACATGAATTTTGGATATAGGTACCCACACTGGCATTTTGTCACCTAAGATGCACCTATCTCCTTTTGCAGATCTAGCCTTAAGAGCCCAATTTCTAACCGCTTCTGTTCCCAGCAGATTTTAAGCCTTTTCTGTGCTGCTGGAAGAGAAAGCCTTTCAGCTGTTTATCCTTGAGCACACTGTACTTACTGGATAGTTTCAGGGGAGCTCTTCAATATCTGAAGAAAGAAGCACCCATCCCTTTTCTGCTGTCAGTTAGAAAAAAAAATAGAAATAATTACGGTGCTGCTGAGATACTTACCCCCATGGCAGATTAAAACAACCTGAAAAAGAACCCTCCTCCATCAGGCTGGTTAGAGGGAGGTGCCGGTGTGGGCAGGTTTGATGGAAACCTGTCCCCTAGTCCAGACTGGCAGGAGCACTACCAATCCCATCTGCCTCGAAACAACTCCCGTTTCTTCCACAACCCTGCCCCTCTATCTGCTCAGAGTCTAGCTGAGACGTAGCTTGGACACTTCTCCCACTATTTGTAGACATGCTGCCATCTCCTCCAAGCCAGACTCTTGGCATTCCTCTCTATTGGCAGTAACACAGAGAGGAGATTATAGGAGAGAGAATGCTTCATAGAGGCATAGAGAAGTAGGCTGGCAGAGACCTCCAGAAGTCATCTAGTCCAACCCCCTGCCCGAGGCAGAATCATCTATCCAAACCAACCCATATAACCATAAACTAAACTCTACATAAGACTGCCCTCAACCCTGATACAACACAGATCTAACACCCTAACCTGGTCCAGGTCAAGCAGGGGAACCAGATCAGCCAATGTCCTGCTTCTATGAAATACTGTCAATCTATGCTCAAGAGGTCCTGGGCAGAGGGCCACATCTTCCACTACAGTAACAGGCAAAAACCTCAAAGTTTGTACCAATCTGACTATGGAGTAAAATTCCTTCCTGAACCCAACTATGGCATTTCTTCTGGCTTTGAATGGAGGGGTTAGGTCCTCTAGCCAGACACCTTTGGCATTGCTAGTCCTAACAGGAGAATGGGCACACCCCAGTTGAAGTCCCCAGCCTTAGCTATAGCCAACCTCCAATGCCTCTGGGGAGGCTTAAAAACACCCTGATATATATATCAGAAAAAGGGGGGAGGAGGGGGGAAGAAGGTGCAAAAGCAACAAGCAAAGCCCAGAAGTACGGGAAATAACCATGGTAGAAAATAGGCATAGCTAGGCCTAGATTATCACCACCAGTAGCTGTTCAACCTCGTCTTGAACACCTCCAGTGATGGAGAATCCACAACTTCCCTAGGCCGTCTGTTCCATTGCCTCGCGGTTCTAACAGTGAATAAGTCTTTCTGGGTATCCACTCTAAATTTACTTTGCTTCAACTTCAAGCCATTGGTCCACCTCCTCCTTTCTAGGCTAGAGAAAAGGTGCTTTCTGTCTTCTTTATGGCAGTCATTCAAGTATTTGAAGACTGCTATCACAACCCCTCTTAAGTGCCTTTTCTGCAAGCTGAACATGCCTAGCTCCTTCAACTTCTCCTTGTATGACTTGTTTCCAAGCCCTTGGTCATCTTCGTTCTCCACCTCTGGACCCTCTCTAACTTCTCCACGTCCTTTTTAAAATGTGGAGCCCAGAACTGCACATGGTTCTCCAGACGAGGCCTAACCAGTGTCAAGTAGAAAGGCGCTATTATATCCCATGTCTTGTACCTAATGCTTCTATTGATGCATCCCAAAACTGCATTCACCTTTTGTGTGGCTGCATCACACTGCAGACTCATATTGAGTCCGTGGTCTATCAAGGCTCCCGAGTCCTTTTCCATAGTGCTGCCACACAGCCAGATGTCACCCATTTTATATTTGTGTTTTTGATTATTCCGCCCGAGGTGAAATACCTTGTATTTGTCAGCACTGTTAGCTCTTGCCCAACTTTCCAATCTGTCAAGATCCTTCTGAATTGCACTTACACCCTCCAGTATGTTCACAATCCTTCCCAGTTTCATGTTGCCCAAAAACTTGCTGAAGAAGCTTTCTATGCCAGCATCCAAATTGTTAAATGAACATGCTGAACAGCACCTGAGGACAGACCTCTGCAGGACTCCACTCAAAACCTCTTTCTCTTCTGGTATGTATCTGTTAATTTACCTTTTGCTTGTAGCTATTAAGCCAGTTATCTATCCACTTTCAGTGATCACTGTTTTCTTCCCTAAAGCACAATGGGACTTGGCAGGTGTAGCTCCCGTAGGAACGAGTGAGTGAATGGAAAAGGAAAAAAGTCCCAACTGTTAAAGCCAATATGAATTTGGCTATTATTCAACAGCACATTCAGTCTTGGAACTAACCCCAGTGTCTTAGAAAATCCATCCCCAATCCTGATACACAGAAAAGATGATGGAAAGGGACTTGACTTAAATCACAAATCTTAATTATCTTTCTTACTACAGGCTCTAAACAGCACCTAAACTTGTCATACCTGAAAAAGACTGGAGCAAAAAATATTCCTTACATTTTAATTTCTTTAGAGAGGGAGGCAGAGAGAATGAGAACTTGACAGGAAAACCTGACCCAAACTGCTCAACAGGAGTTTTGTCATTAATATCAATGGAGGCTTCAAAGGATGGTGGTCAGCTCTCCTTTAAGTAGCTGCCCCCACACATGTTCTCACATGTGGATGCACCTGGCCCCTGAGCTGATACATCCTCCTAATGGACACATGCAGCACAGCAACAGAGGTTTTGGCCCACACCTTTGCTACAACTCTTTGTGATTGTGGTAGTTTCCAGGACTGACGTTGGCTTCAGCGGAGCAGATCTGCAGGCAACTTTTGCCTGCAGGATTCAGAGCTAGATCTCTAGATATTTACAGGCACTATTTGGAATCCACCACAGGCGAGCATGTGGCGCATGGGTAAGTCTTTGCAGGAGACAAGGAAATTACCAAAAACTGAGCTTTTTCAAAATATCCACACAAACATTCAAGACTTGCCCACCTTCCTCTCCTTTACCATGCAATTGTGGTTGAGAGGGAAACAAACGTGTGGGGACTAGAAAAGGAGGAGTTACAACAGAGATGGCCAATTTGCAGCACCCATGCCACAAGTGACACAGGGAGCCTGTGGCATGCAGCAGACCGGGGAGGCAACAGACAGCACAGCAGGCGCTAGGGGAGGGAACCAGAGCAACAGATCAGGCAGAGCACAGAGCAGGAAGCAGAGCAGCGGATTGGGCACAGGAAGGGAAGCAGAGCGGCACTTGGGGAAGGTGCAGGGCTAATTTGCAGCACACCTGCCAAACAGGCTGGTCCCCAGTGGACTAGAGCACATAGGACAGATACCAAGGGAGGGGGAAAAAGGCTCCAGAGACCGAGCCTGAGCCCACCCACACGTGAGCCGTGCGTGGACTGCCGATTAAGAAAATTCACTTACAACTTCCTCCTTTTTCTCCCTGTGTATTCCCCAATTCCTGCAGTCAGTTTTTCTTATTCATAATTTCATGGCTCTTAAGATAACAGTAAATTGATTTTTACCAGTCAAATAAAAAAAAACAAACCCCAAATTTTCTCTGGAATTTTATCTTAAAGCTTAATCAAATAATAGTTGTTAGGAAGTGAGAAGGAAGCCAGTCAAAAAGTCAATAATACTGACACTGCTCTCTTCAGAAATCTTGCCCCAGTTCTGTTTACTCAGCCATTTAGTCTCCCACTTTCCCCTCTTTCAGGCCTATGGGCTGCAATTTGGAGCCTTGACCCAGAACAGGTCCTGGTACACTGCAAAACAGCAGCGAAACCCACTTACAGACAGTGAACCCGCCTGTTATTCAGTAAGAAGGCACATGTATTACTTGTACTTATAAGCTTCATTCATTGCTTCAATCTTACAGCCCACCATGCAAGAGAAGTTCTTGCCTTCTTTCCTCCCAAACCTCAGTGCTACCAGTAAATATGTAAGTCAGGAGCCTGCTTTACAGAGAGGGAGAAGGGAGAAATGTCAGGTGTCAGGACATCCATTCTTTTGGATGGAGCACCTCCTAGTTTCATGGTTGGTAGGGTTGGAAGGGACCTGAGCAGATCATCTAGTCCGACCCCCTGCCATGGCCAGGAAAGGATGCTGGCTGGGGTCAAATGACCCCAGCTAGGTGGCTGTCTAGCCTCCTTTTGAAGACCCCCAGGGTAGGGGCAAGCACCACCTCCCTTGGAAGTTGGTTCCAGATCCTAGCCACCCTGACTGTAAAGTAGCGCCTCCTGAGATCTAGCCTGAATCTACTCTCAGTCAACGTATGGCCATTGTTTCTTGTTACCCCTGGTAGTGCTCGGGGGAGCAGGGACTCTCCCATTGCCTGCTGGTCCCCCTTTGGCCAGTTTGTAGATGGCCACCAGATCCCCTCTCAGCCTTCTCTTGTGGAGGCTGACCAGGTTCAGGTCCTGTAGCCTCCGCTCATAGGGCCTGCCTTGCTGCCCCCGATCATGTGAGTGGCCCTCCTCTGGACCCTCTCAATGCTGTCCACATCCCTCCTGAAGTGCAGTGCCCAGAACTGGACACAGTACTCCAACTGCGGCCTGACCAGTGTCGCATAGAGGGGGAGGATCACCTACTTGGATCTGCTTGTGATGCATCTATGGATGCATGACAAGGTGCAGTTAGCCTTCCTGACCACGTCCCCACATTGGCGGCTCATGTTCATTTTGGAGTCTATAATGACTCCAAGCTCCTTTTCTGTCTCTGTGCTGACGAGAATGGAGTTCCCCAGCCTGTAGGTATGCCGCTGGTTCTTTCTCCCTAGGTGCAGCACCTTGCACTTGTCAGTATTGAATCCTCCTTCCACTTGTCGGTATTGAATCCCATCCTATTCTCATCTGCCCACCTCTGTAACCTGTCTAGATCCAACTGCAGCCTGTCCCTCTCTTCTGATGTGCCCACTTCTCCCCACATCTTAGTGTCATCTGCGAACTTGAACAAGGTGCTTTTCACCCCCTCATCCAAATCGCTGATGAAGATATTGAACAGTGCAGGTCCAAGGACCGAGCCCTGGGGAACCCCACTGCCCACATATCTCCAGGTCGAAAATGACCCATCCACCACCACTCTCTGGGTGCAGCCCTCCAGCCAATTGGCGACCCATCTGACTGTGTAGGCGTCGACACCACAGTTGCCTAATTTTTTAATGAGGATGGGGTGAAAGACAGTGTCGAAGGCCTTCCTAAAGTCCAGAAAGACTACGTCCACCATGACACCTGCGTCCAAGGATTTTGTGACCTGGTCATGGAAGGCCACCAGGTTGGTCTGACAGGACCTGCCTCTAATGAACCTGTGTTGATTGCCCCTAAGCATAATCTCCCCCGCTGGTCCCTTGCAGATGTGCTCCTGGATAAATTCTCTCAAGGAGCTTCCCCAGGACCGAGGTAAGACTAATGGGCCTATAGTTTTCTGGGTCCTCTTTCCTCCCTTTTTTGAAAATGGGGACCACATTGGCCCTTTTCCAGTCCTCTAGCACCTCGCCAGAGCACCACGAGTGCTCGTAAAGCTGTGCCAGGGGTCCTGCAATGACCTCTGCCAGTTCCCTAAGCACTCGGGTGGAAATCATCAGGACCTGCTGATTTGAACATGTAGTCCCTCCAGAAGTTCCCTGACTAGGTCCTCACTGACCCTGGGCCCAACTGCGCCTCCCCTGGGTCTATCCGGTATCCCAGTGGGGGGGACGTCCCTGTCCCTGCTCAGAAACATGGAAGCAAAGAATCTGTTAAAGAGATTAGCTTTGTCGTCCAGTGCTACCACCAGATTACCAACTATGTCCTGCAGAGGCCCCACATTATTTGGCACCTTCTTTTTACCCCCTATATATTTAAAAAAGGACTTTTTGTTATCTTCGATTCAGGTCGCTAGTCCCGTTTCCATCTCCGCCTTAGCCTTCCTAACAGCCCCCCTACAATCTTGAGCCAAGAAGGTATAAACCTCCTTGGTGATGGCCCCTCCCTTCCATTGGGTGTATACCTCCTTTTTGGCTTTGAGACGTTCCTGGATACCTTTGGTGAGCCATGGGGGCTTCTGAGTGCTCTTGCCCACTTTGATCCGCGTGGGGATTGTCACGCTTTGGGCTTGGAGGATCGTCTCCTGAAGGAACAACCACTCTTCTTGGACTCCCAACTCCCCTCCCGGACCTCAGTGCCTCCCCGACTAGTCTCCTTACCTCATCTGCCCTCCTGAAGTCCAGGGCTGCTGCATCGCTGCAGGCCTTTGTCACCCTGTGCTGGATGGTGAATTTCAGTAGGCAATGGTCGCTATCGCCCAAGTGGTCGAGCATCTGCAGTCCCCTCACCAGGTCGTCGCCTGTGGCCAGGACCAGGTCCAACAAGGCATTTCCCCTGGGTTAGGTGGAGGTCCTGTAACTTGGCTAGGAACCTATGTGAGCGGTTTAGGGTGTGCAGCATAACGTTTACTTGCAACATGAACAAGAGGTTACTCACTGATCCTTGCTGCTCTTCAAACATTAGCGCTGTGCTTTCCAAGCTCCAGAACCTTTGGAGAGCGTTGTTTGTGGGAGCCATTTGGCCCTCACACGATGGAGGGGCCTAAACCCAACCTTACGTCCTCCTCAAATCACTGAAGGTGCAGCAAACTTGGGTCACACGCAGCCTCAATTGCTTCTCTTGCTCTTCTCTCCCCTGCTTCTTTTGACCTGCCAAGGCTGTTTTTGTGCCAGTCAGACTGTCAAGTTTTTTCATGCAAATCTCTTTATTTAGGAAAAGAGAGAAAAAACACCCAGCCTAGGCACGGTCTGGACCCACACAGATCAAGGGCAGAGTGCCTCACCTGGCTGATAGGGAAACTCAGGTAAGTTTAGTACTACGCAGTTCCAGCATCAGCGGGGACACCTCACTTATCTACCGACAGAAGCCTGGTTGGTTATGTTTGGAAACATGTAAGGCCTGCCTTGGCTGTGGACATCCATTAGTCCAAATGGCTCCATAGTCAGCTGAAGAAATAGTCAGATTCCTAGTCTGAATCAGGTGATTGAGCCCAATGCCAACACACCAGCACTGTGAACATGGATCCAATGTCCCTGGATCTCTCTGGATCAACCTAACTATGGGCACTAGGATCCTGGCACACTTCAAACTCCACTATATCAGCCCATGGACAAAAGGTTATCAGAATTAGGCCCAAGGGAATTGTTTTTGCAATGCATCTGGTTAAGACAGTTGTGATATATCATCATGAGTTCACTGATCAAAGTATTTTACTTTATTTCCCTAGAGTGCACAATGCTATTTAAAATGCTATTTTCATTTTATCTTGTAAATTTGATGCAAAGCAAATTTGATGTTGCTTTGTTATAAGCAAATATTGCAGACAGAGAATGAACTTGTCTGCCAACACGATGCAAAAAAATAAGAAACTAAAAAATGAGTAAGAAATCAAAAACCAAGTAGAGCACCCACTAATGATTTTCTCAAACCACATCTGGCAATAAGAAGAAACAGCAGGTAGCATGGTACAACATCTCCAGGGAAATTATCTCTGGTTGCTGTACAGGGCTAGTAGGCAGAAACAAGGGTATATGGCACAATGCATAACAGCAGTTCAAAAGATGCAAACATATGAGTATAAAGATTTATCTAAAGGCAGACAAACCATTTCTGTTCTCAATTAGACCACTGAAATCAGTGGACTTAAATCTATACTTGCACCGATGCAACTGTCAACCAAATACCAATACCAATCTATATACCAATACCAATCTATACTTGCGCTAATTGAACTGCCTAAATACCCAACTAGTTTTTTGAGTTTTTTCACTTTAAACAAACAAGGAAATTAGATGAAAAAAATGTGTGTCAGATGGTTAAAATCAAAAGTCAGAAATGCAAACCTTTGTATACCTGAAACAACATTAATTCAGCAACTTTACACCAAGCGTTTTTTTATTCCCATTTTGCTTTTTGATGTAAGATTTAGTACTCAATACATTTTTGCTCAAGTGTCCAATGCTGCACTTCTTTCTCTGGAACCTCTCTTGGAAAAAGATGTGCAGGCTTGTGATTGAAATTTCAAAGTGTATGCCTCTAAATATTCAGGCTGTGAAACCTGTAAGAGCTAATGCTACTGCAAGAATCTGACGTTTTGTATGACCCACCTTGTTTAAAACCACTGAAACTGTGCAGCTAGCACACAATCACCATGGGCCATTTCAGAGGCAAAGGCTGCTAGAGTGTGCACAAAACATCCATCTGCTCTTCCTGATTTACAAGGGAAACCTACTGAATTCCTCTGGAAAAAGATACGCTTTTGGGCTGCCTTCAAACACAGAAGGAATCCCCTGACTAGACTTTGTCTGTCAAGAACCAAGAAAGGAGGTGGCTAGTCTTCCCCCTTCACCTCCCCCCTTGCTTGCTTTTTACCTTAGAAGCCAAGAACTGGGCAGTCACTAGTGTCACTCTGCTAGCCTTCAGGTCACTGTTATTTCAGAATCTCATTTTCTTTCATTTTAAGCAAACTTCTAGCTTTAAGTTTTACAGGGAGACAAGAGGATGAAGACCCATGGAGGACAGTGATCGGTACAGATGAAGGGCTAGGATAGGAGAAAGTCTCTTTTCACTTAAGGAAATGTTCCTTTCACTAGAAAAGACTCCTAGTGAACTTGGTGGGTGCACTTGAGGGCAAGAGCCAGAATCAAGGGGACTGCAGACAACATGCCAAGAAGCATCAACACATGCCTTTGGAGATGAGAGGGAGGATATAGGGGAAGCTAGTTGAGTCAAAGGTAAATTTTTTAAGGTAGAGGGGGGATGATATAGGTCACCTGAAGCTGAAGAGAAACAAGCTATACAAAAGTACTCACAGTTTGGGGTGAGGTGGGGGAAGAAGGAATATGAAAGAAATCTGGGTTTATGGGAGATGTGAGGCAGGACGGAAAAAGAGTAAAGTAAACAGCTATGGATCACGGAGGAAGAGTAAGGAGCAGGAGAGAGAATTTCTTGCAGATATTAATTTTGGTTTGAAAGAATTAGAAAACTCTTGTACAAACAAGCATGAGCAGGTGGGCAAGGAAGAAAGGAAGGCAGTTTAAGAGCCCTGGCAGATGCTGGTTTAATCAGATGACTAAAATCTGATCAATTTTATTCCAGATCACCAAAAACTTGCACATCCTGCCATGCCAGATGTACGTGCAATTTTTGGGATCCAGGATAAAACTCATCAGATCCAAATTGCACGACTGCCATCATGCGAGTAGCCTGGGACTGGGCTCCTCACGTGTCCAGACCTCCAAAGGGCTCTGCGAGAAATACAGCTCCAGGGACCAGCCCATGATGCCATTCTTCCTGAGGCACCCTTTCAACTTGGAGTACAGACAGCTCAATATCAGGGAACTGTTTCCCAATGATGGGATCCTTGTGTGAATTGACTTTTAAAGGCATGCAGGGTGGCCTAGCATTGGGAAACTGGACCCAGAGGCAGCTCCTAGGGTCTAGGACACAGCCATCTTTGCCTTGGACAACATACCTACACACGTTGAGCAGATGCCCAGTCTCACACTCCTGGGCACCTTTATGCCACATATTCAAATTAAAGTATGATACAAACTACCCCAAGAAATGTTCAACATACTACACACACAAACATACACACAGTGTGTCAATCAGGCAATAAATGCAGTGTCTGCCAAGGGCCTAAGGCAGGGGTGGGCAAAATGGCAGACCTGGCCGATGGCCAGACTCCGTGGCTGGGGCCAGTTTCCATGGAGACTCCAACAGCAGCCACGCTGTAATAGCACGAGACCAGGGTTTCCATGGAAGCCAGCCCCAGCAGTGCTGGCAGGGCGCACAGCCTGGCTGGGATCTTGCAACCATGACAGTGTGGTCTGCAGCCAGGGCAGAGCTACAATCTGCAGCCTGCACGCCCCTGCCCAGGGCATGCAGGGTACAAATTGCGGCTCTGCCCTGGCTCTGGATTGTGCTTTCACCACTGCAAGATCCCAGCCAGGCTCTGAAGCAGCTCTGCGCCCTGATACGTACCCCTGCCAGCAGAAGTGGCTCTAAGGTGCTTGTTGGGGGGCTATAGCCACCCCAAAATTTCCCATAGCCCCCCTCCCAGTAGCACTGCCACTACTGCCCATCTTGCACAGGCAGCAGCAGCTGAGCCTGCCCTGCTCCACCCACAGCACACTCCCCTCATTGCTCCCCCGACTAGGAAGAGGCTGACACCACTGCTGCCTGGCAGCGCTGCTGGGGCCAGTGTTCTCCACGGAAACCCCGGCCCCACACTATCACAGTGCAGCTACTCCTGGGGTCCCCATGGAAACTGGCCCCTGCCACGCAGGCAGGGGTTTGCTGGGAAATGGAGTCTGCTGCTGGCCGGATCTGGCCCATGGGCTGGACTCTGCCCACCCCTGGTCTAAGGGGGATAATTAAAGATAATTTTGGTTGAGCGGGCCACTGATGGCACGAGTTAAGAGAGACAAAATCATTAGTCTGACATGATTCATAGACATTAGGGCTGGAAGGGACCCCGGAAGATCCCCAGGGGCAGGAAGTCAGCAGGGATCATAGGATCCCAGCAAGATAAACATCCAAATGTCCCTTGAAGGCATTCAAAGTGCGTGCTTGAACCACTTCCGGTGGCAGTCTATTCCAAACCTTGGGGGTTCAGACAGTAAAGAAGTTCTTCCTTATGTCCAGCCTGAAATGATTCATGGACAAAATGATGGAACAGCTGATACAACACTCAGACAGAAAGAGATAAAGGATAGGAATAATACCAGTCAACATGGATTTACAGAAAACTGGTCTTATAAATCCAAAGAATTTTAATTTTTTTAGAAATTGAAATTTTATTTTACAAAGGTAACTGCTGACGACTCACATACCTGAACTTATGTAACACATCTGACTTAGCACTTTAGGATGTTTGACTTAACCCCCCACCCCGCAAAAAAGAAACCCCAAAATAAACCTGTTTTATGGTCTTATCAATAATCTGAAATAAAATCTAAAAGCAGACCTGTTAAAGTTTACAGATAATGTAAGGACTGATCAGAAGATAAACAGGAGAGGGAAATGTATTCGGGAAAAGTTATTTTGAAAAATATTTAAATGTCCTGATTAGGGATTAACTGAACATGAGCTTACAGTGTGATGACATAGACAAAATGACTTCTGTGAACCTTGGAAAAGTTAAGAGGAGAGGCTGTTGATTCTGTATAACTCATCGATGAGATTTATTACTGGAATACTGTGTCTATTTTCACTCCCAACACTTCAAGAAAGATATTGAAAAACAGTGCAGAGAAAGAACAAGGAAAATGGGAAAATCTGTTGTGCAGTGAGCTTGAAAGAACTCCACCTATTTATTAAAGACAAAGTTAAAAGATTACAGGTTACTTGATCAGGAAATCTGTGGGAAGGCCTTCTCTGATAGCAAAGGAAACTTCACTTCAGTAAAGGCATAATAAGACACAATGGCTGGAAGTAAGAAAAGAGATAGTTAAAATAACAAATTTAAATAAGACGCAATTAAAAAAAATATATAATTAACCACCGGAACAACTCACCTGGGAACTCACCTCTCCATCATTCAACATTTTAAAATCAGGATGGGATGTCTTTCTAAACATGTTTTATCTCAACCAAAAATTAACAGGCTGAATGGAAAAATTTCTCAGTAAAATCCTGACATGTTATGTAGGAGTTCAAACTAGATGATCATTATGGTTTCCCTAGCACTAAAATCTATGGAAGAAGTTGATTAGGGAGGATAAGTAAAGTTATTTTTAAGAGGGCAACAATGAAGATTATGTTAAATGATTCCGAGGTCCCTTCCAGCCCTAATGTCTATGAATCTATCTGTGAATACGCTTAGAATAATGACAAGATGTTTTCAAGAAAGACTGAGCACCACACAAGCAGTATACAGGTAGCAAATGCCAGGAGAAGGATCAAGACTGAGGATTAGAAATGGTGTAAGAGGTGAGAGGAAAAAGAAGTTACAGTTTACAGTTAAAGGCAGAAATCACACAGTGTTCATGGAACGGAATGAAAGAAAAAACTTATTGAGAGCAGATGAGAAGAGATTTCAGATCACACAATCACTCTGTGAAAGAAATCGGGCACAAGAAGAGACAGCATGATACTGAAAACATGGCAAATGCTGATGAGCAAAACCAAAATTCAGACAAGTGTGAATAAGCAGAGGTGCAGAAGGGCAGCCCTATGCCCAGGGTCACTACAATGCACGGGGTTGTGCTGGTTGCTGTAGTGCTGATGGCGATAGTAAGGCCAACTGCTTTTGCAGTGACTATTTTTGTGTGCCCACCCCTCCTTCCCAAAAGGCAACACCCAGGGACTGCTGCCTCAGTTGGGCTCCCCTGGCCTCCCTCTCCAGTTACGCTACTGTAAAAAAAGACAGACATTTTTGGGGAAGGTGGGGATGTTACAGTAGGAATGAGGGAATGTGCTGGGGAGTCCATTGAAAAATGGAGACTGGAAAAGGAAGAGAATAAGGCTCAAAGCGGAAATGAAAACGGATGAAAATAGTGGAATGCAACAAGGAGATGGAGGGGAGGGAGGAGGAAGAGAGATGAGTTGCCAGGGAAAGCGAGGGAACAAAATGAGATGGAAGGAGCCAAAGGAAATAGCAGGGGACAGGAAATATCAGGGAGAAAAAGAGGGAGCTACAATGGAGTACAGGCACAAACTGACAGTGTATTATTAAGGAAAAAAATAAAAGGTTTGGTTGGATTCTTGCCACATTTTATGCTTTTAAATTGTTGAAATGTGATAATAAGCTTTACTTAATTGTAAAAGTGTAAAGTTCATGCAAGTAAGACAAAAATAGGACAGGACAGAGAGGTTTACACATCCTGGAATGCATCTGAGAAGCATTTCTTAGTCAGCATCTGTTTTCAGTTTTCAAGTTGTCTTTGGTGAGAAATCTAAAGACTGAAGCAATATATATGAACAAATTAAAAGTCATCACAATCAGTTTAATGAAGTGCACAGAATAGCAATCGGTCATGTCAATAAAAATAAAACAATTAATTTTACATCAAGTGTGCTTTATTTCCTCCACAGGTATTCTGTTAAATAAAGCACCATATATATACTGCCAGGCCACAGCTAAAGAGGATTCTTTACAGAATCAAATTTCTTGTGGTTGTTTAGTATACAAGTAAACTTAATTTTGATAATAAGAACCACAGCGATCTGAGGCAATCTGCCTCTATTATAAGGTACAAAACTGGCACAGAGGACACCATATTATACACAGTAAAAATGCCATAAGTTTAAATTACATCATACAGGGCAAGGAAGCCCTGTTCTCCCAGACAGCCATATTAAATGAAAGCCACTACAGTGAACTCTTAATTACATAAAACATATCCATTATTTGATTGCCCTTTAAGAAAGTGTATGGTAGATGCAAAAAGTTTTTTAATCTGGAGTTCTGCCTGACCAAGAATTAAGCATATAAATCTATCTTGCCATTCAAGCAGAGAGCACTGGACAAACTGAAGCACAAAACAGAAATAAGCAAAACTTATACAAACAGCATTTTTTGAAAAAAAAGACTTAAAAGCAGACATGCTCCATCTAATGTCAAGAAGCAGCTTGGTTTCCTTTTCCAGATATCCTTGTGACCACATGAATCGTAGACTCAATGGTCCTACACAGGATGTCTAAAATGTCATGCTGCTGCATGTGACTAAAAAGTCCTCTGGAATGGCCACAACCAATTGATAAACTAGTTTCAGGGTCCTGGGATGGTAAGGCTTGACCATCACAGCTTCTCAAATCTGCTAGGTCAGATAAAACTGCTGAAATTGATGTAGAAGGAAATTCAGAGTCATCCTCAGCTGCACTGGAATCCTTGGAACTCTGCAAGTCTTTAAACTCTTTGCATTCTTCAAATTTACCATTGCCTGACTGCTCTTCTGTGTGTTGCGACCTGGTGGTTAACATTATGTCTTCTGAAAATGAAGATGGAACTTCTATTCTGAACTCCTTAACAGAACTGTTTTCCGGGGAAGGAAGATCTTGTTCAGTGCCGGGATCAATGATTGAAGAGTCTCTTGTCTCATTATCTGAAGTGCTTGTTGGGGTCAATGCCTCCCGTGGTTCAGTTTTCATATCACTGATGCAGCTGTCTACAGTGTGTTCCTCATCGCTGCTGACCCGTCTTCTTTTTACAGGAGTAGCTCCTTCATCATCTGTAAAACCAAAATACCATTTTGCTCTGCAGTAACTTTTCTTGGGGATTTTTTTTTTTTTTTTTTTAACATTTATATTTAGCATTAAGCTTCTGCATTTTACATTTTTCATCTTCAAAAACCTTTTTATATGGAAGCAAACATAATGGGTTACTAGAAGGCTATTTCTTCAGAGGCTCATTACTATGAGAAGTTCATTAACTATGACTGCCTACTCAAGATTCCATTTCTATAGATTCATGTGTGTATAATATATATATTCTAATATAATAAAAGGTTTAGTTTGTCTGTCTGTGCGTCTCCCTGTCCATAAAGCTTCTGGCCATCTGTGCACACACTGCCGAGAAGGCAGGCAGCGATTGGCTGGGTGGTCTGGGCTCAAGTCTGCACTTCTGCTGAGGAAGTTTGGTGGTGGGGAACACACCCCGGCCATCTGAGCAGGGAGAAGGGCTTCCCCACAGCCTCCCTGCCTGAGGGTGAAGGGGGGCATCACAGTGGCGGTATCCCCCTGCCACTTGGTTCAGACACCTCCCCAGAACAACTGGCAGGGAGGGGAAGACGGTGGGCAACGACAGAGGGAGGGAAGCAGGGAGGCAGGCGGACATGGACCAGATGGGCCTGAAGTGGCAGGGGGACGGGGGAGTGGAGGCAGACAGGAGCAGTGGGAGGGTGTGGGGTGGGGGGAGCAGAGTCAGACCAAAGTGGCAGGGGGTGGGGAGCGCAGGGTCAGACCGAAGGGGGGGGAGGGGGGAAGGAAGCATGGGGCTGCACATGGGACTCCATCCCCTCCAGCCTCCTCCTGTCATCCTTGATGGGCAATTTGCTAGTGTATATGTACGTTAGGGCTGTGCGAAGCTTCAGTTGCCGATTCGATTTGGCGGAGATTTGGCCTGATTCAGCAGCCAAATCTTCAAATTTGAATTGAATCAGGAGATCCTTTAATCTCTTCGAATCGTATCGGAACCCTCCGAATCGATTCTGAGATATTCAATGATTCGGACATAGACACTTCTTTAAATGTTTTTTCTACATACCTCAAGGTACCAAACAGCTCCTGAATGTTGAGATGCTGGGGCAGATGGAGTGTCCCATGGGAGCACGATGGGGTCCCCAGCGTGCTCGGGGGCGGACCCAGAAGTGGACCAGAAACTTCTGGTCCACTTCTGGGTCCGCTGTGGAGTGTGCAGGGGACTGTTTGGCAACTGGTGGCTGTTTGGCAACAGGACTGCCAAACGTGGACTGGTGCCCTGTTTGGCAACTGGTGGCTCCTGGGTCGGGGGGGGGGGGGGGGGC
>NW_005841866.1:2941404-2968554 GCF_000455745.1 Alligator sinensis
GGCGGACCCCCCACGCTCCTATGGGACACTCCATCCACCCCACCATCTCAGTGTTCATGAGATGCACCTGGTACCTTGAGGAATGTAGAAAAAACATTTAAAGCCGTGTCTACGGCCAAATCGCTGATTCTCCGAATCACTGAATCTTCAGATTCAGATTCTGCCGACTCGAATTGGGACAGTGATCCAAATCAACAAATCGAATACGGCCCGCTTTGCACACCTCTAATCTATGTATATAATGTCTGCAGTTGAAATCAAGACTCAAAGCTCTGGTGTTAAGAGGGCAATATATTTTCTATATTATTTTTATATTAGTTTTAATTAAAAATGCTTCTTTATTATATTCAGATTTCAAAAAGTTTCCCCTATTACACTAAATTAAATACTTCTAGTCTATGGGTAAATTGTTGTCTCCACTGGGGTCACTGGCAAAATTCTTCCCAACTTCAATACAGCCAAAATTTCATCCTGAGCGTTAAGGATAGAAAACGTATACTACTACTACGTGTACAAAATTATTAGTTTGGATGACACTGTACAGATATTGTACTGGGCTGCTTCTCTATTATCTAGTTTACATATGGCAAGAGGCAGAAATGAAAGGAGTCAGAAAAATAAAAACAAACCAGTAACAACTACATAATACAGCCTCAGCAGGTTATTTATTGCATGACATACTTGTCAGGTTAGTTTATGTAATTTGTCTTATTTCAGTATATTAATTAGTCAGTTAGTACTAGAAGTCTAACACAAAGCGATTTTAAAAAGGAGACAAAGGCACCATTCTAAGCAAGTTATTTCAGGCATGGAAATGACACTGGAAAAAGACACAACAATAACTTAACAAGCAGGGGAATTAGCATTAGGCAGGGCCATCCAGCTTCCCAGTGGCAGGGGCTGCATCAGCAGGGTCGCAACAGCTGAGGCAATGGCATTCCCCTCATCACCTCCCTGGCTGCAACCTACCCCAGCACTGCATGAGCATGTGGCTCCCTCCCACTGCTGCACTGTGTGGGCAGGTACCTCTCCACCTTCTTGGCTGCAGCTTGTCTGACACTGCAAGCTGCCATGTCACCCTGTGCAGGGGCAGGAAGTGAAAACCAGAGAAGGGAGAGGGAGCCTGGAAATCCCAGTTGTAGCAGCAACTGGACTGATGAGAGGAGCAGTGGCCTAGGGGGGGTCCAGGGTCTGCGAATAAACCCCTTACAGGCTGCAGGTTGGACAGCCCTGGCATATGGTATCAGGACAGAAGCAGAAGAGGATGTTTCAACATGTAGGCAGATCACTTTGAAGGTGCAGACAAGGTTTCAGTTTTGTGCTAGGGAATGTGAAATCCATAGAGACCCCAGTACAGGGAATGGTATAGTAAGAGCAGTAATCAAGGGAGAATTTAGCAAAAGTATTTTAAATCATCTATAAAGGTGCAAGGCAAGAGTCTGGTATTATGCAACAAAGGAGTTTAAGCTACAAAGAAGGTACTGTTAGTCTTATTGGGAAATTTCCAAGGCAGGGATCAGGGTCTTGGTAGTGATGTTACAAAGCAAGAACAGACAGCATGGATATATCAAGTAAAAGAGAAGGAGCTGAAGATGACACCAAAGCAAACCTTTAGTTTTTCTTTCTTTGGCTTCTTGCTCTTGTAATGAATTTCTTTGTTGTTGACAAGCCCTACATTTATTTAGCAGCTCTTGTAATGTGGGAATCAGGGCTGAATTCAGCTGTTTAGGAGTATGCACAGAGAGCAGCAACGCAAGTGCTCGAAGGTCCTACGGAAAACAAAGGCACAGAAACATGGTTAGCAAACACTTCAGATTCTTATTTTAAGGTTGATCCTTTGCACACAGAGATTTCTTTGACAATTAGCAAAAATGTTACCAGAGGATCTGAACCTTTTGTGCTTCCAAAGGAACAAATTCCTAAATTTGTGTACTCTGGAAATCTCCTAAGAGTATTAGCAATGCCCTTAATGTAAACAAGGTCCTACTGACAAATTTAAGTTGTGCGTTTGGTTTGGACCTCATCATGCTCAATCCCATTGTGTTTTGCATTAGTTCTGTAAAATGAATAAACACACACAAGCCAACATGAACATGGGAAACCCAGGAACACAGGTTATATGTTACTATATATCCATCCACTCTTTGCTCTTAGTGTACTTTGCAAAAGAGAATGCTGGAAAGCTTGCCTCACCTTCTGTCTCTAGACTACTCCTTGAACCTGGGCTCTCAGTTCTAGATCCTGACACTAAGAGATGCATCAGAAGGTATCAAATTGTGTGCCAGCCAGATTACATTTTACTTCTCATATAAAATTCAGCAAAATCAAGACCTAATATCAATGATCTACATCATCATTAATTAAACAGTGTCACTGACACTGCACCTCATCTGCAATGGTGCTATATTACACACACACACACACACACACACACACACACACACACTCTCTCTCTCTCTCTCTCTCTCTCTTGTTGGAATAGGTTTACTTAGAAAAATGGAATGAGATTTTTTATTGAATACTCAATATATTGTGTGTGGGCTTCTTCTGATGGAAAACGAATATTAAGCAATATCCTAGATTTTTTTATTTTCAACTTGGCCTTCATGACCTTGTACAAGGGACTTTAGCAATAGGAGCACTCTCCACCAGTGCTGAGGGAATTGGCAGAGGTCATTGCAGGACCCCTGGCACAGCTTTATGAGCACTTGTGGTGCTCTGGCGAGGTGCCAGAGGACTGGAAAAGGGCCAATGTGGTCCCCATTTTCAGAAAAGGGAGGAAGGAGGACCCAGGAAATTATAGGCCTGTTAGTCTTACGTTGGTCCTGGGGAAGCTCTTTGAGAAAATTATCCAGGTGCACATCTGCGAGGGACCAGAAGGGGAGGTTATGCTCAGGGGCAACCTGTTCATTAGAGGCAGGTCCTGTCAGACCAACCTGGTGGCCTTCTATAACTAGGACACAAAATCCTTGGACGCAGGTGTCGCGGTGGACGTAGTCTTTCTGAACTTTAGGAAGGCCTTCAACACTGTCTCTCTCCCCGTTCTCATTAAAAGATTAGGAGATTGTGGTGTCGATGCCTACACAGTCAGATGGGTCGCCAATTGGCTGGAGGGCCGCAGCCAGGGAGTGGTGGTGGATAGGCCATTTTCAACCTGGAGCGATGTGGGCAATGGGGTTCCCCAGGGCTCGGTCCTTGGGCCCGCACTGTTCAACATCTTCATCAGCAATTTGGACGAGGGGGTGAAAAGCACCTTGTTCAAATTCGCAGATGACACTAAGATGTGGGGAGAAGTGGGCACATCAGAAGAGAGGGACAGGCTGCAATTGGATGTGGACAAGTTACAGGGGTGGGCAGATGAGAATGAGATGAGATTCAATACTGACAAGTGCAAGGTACTGCACCTAGGGAGAAAGAACCAGCGGCATACCTACAGGCTGGGGAACTCCATTCTCGTCAGCACAGAGACAGAAAAGGAGCTTGGAGTCATTATAGACTCCAAGATGAACATGGGCCACCAATGTGGGGATGCAGTCAGGAAGGCTAACCGCACCTTGTCATGCATCCATAGATGCATCACGAGCAGGTCCAAGGAGGTGATCCTCCCCCTCTACGCGACGTTGGTCAGGCCGCACCTGGAGTACTGCAGCCAGTTCTGGGCGCCGCACTTCAGGAGGGATGTGGCCAGCATCGAAGGGTCCAGAGGAGGGCCACTAGCACGATCAGGGGGCAGCAGGGCAGGCCCTATGAGGAGAGGCTACGAGACCTGAACCTGTTCAGCCTCCACAAGAGAAGGCTGAAAGGGGATCTGGTGGCCATCTATAAACTGGCCAAGGGAGACCAGCAGGCAATGGGAGAGTCCCTGCTCCCCTGAGCACTACCGGGAGTAACAAGGAACAACGGCCATAAGTTGACTGAGAGTAGGTTCAGGCTAGACATCAGGAGGCGCTACTTCAGTCAGGGCAGCTAGGAGCTGGAACCAACTTCCAAGGGAAGCGGTGCTCGCTCCTACCCTGGGGGTCTTTAAAAGGAGGCTAGATAGACACCTAGACGGGGTCGTTTGACCCCAGCATTCTTTCCTGCCCATGGCAGGGGGTCGGACTTGATGATCTGCTCAGGTCCCTTCTTACCCTACTTACTGTGAAACTACGAACCCTACCTAGGTTCTACTCTGAAAACAGATTATATGAAATGTCTTGCTTTCTTATTTAGTGAGTCAGGTTCACCTGTGCAAACCTAAAAGAGCAGCAAAGTCCAAGTTGGTCTTTAATACTGATGATACATGGAAAGGAAATAAACTAGTTTGATTCTCAGAAGTAAAATCTGTTTGCAGGCTGTGGTTAAGGAATAAAAACACCCCAATAAACAATTACCTGATTCTACAGTAACTGTTTGTGAGATGTTTGTACATGTGGATGAATACTCATGGCTTGCAAGCGACTTCTCTGCACAGGTGTTCGTACAGTTTTCACGAACAAACACTGCTAGGGGAAGCTTTTTGAATACTACTGCGCATATACAAAAGACCTCTAGGAGCCAGTTATTGTAAAGTAAATAACTGTTCGACTTCCCCCTGTCTTCCTCACAAATGAGGTCTGCAAACTCAACCTAGCAGAAAAAACGTATTAGTAGAGATGGACTGTCACGATTTTCAACTCTCCTCCCCCACTCCTTTACAGGAATGATCAGAGACAATACCAGAGGTTTATCCCAGATCTCCAGGGAGGTACGAGTCACAGCCTAGATCAGTGGTCCTCAGCCTTTGCTCTCTGTTGTTGGCCATGGACCAGCAAGTAATCTACTGCAGACCACATCATACCTTGCTCTCTCTTTCTACTTGAAGAAACATGCATCTGTGGAAAACAAAGCTTTCTGTTGCCATAAACAATATCTGGGGGTCTGTAAACCACAGGTTAGAGACTACTGACCTAAATAGTTTGAGATATGGCACGTTAACCCAAAGAGAAGACACCCAAGAAGTATGTGGAATACCTTCTGTGCTAGTTCTTTCTCTTAGCTCATCCAGAAGAGGCAGTAGGTGGTCTAGGAAAATAACTCTGCTAAAAGAACTATGTGCTAAAGAAAAAAACATTGATCCTAGAAATGTTCTGTGTGCTCTATGTGCCACACAGACGGGATGGATTTTTGAGGATAAAAAGGCCACAAGTAATTTTTATAAAATATATGCGAGGCTCACAAAGCACAAGAACTTTAGATGTACCAGTGATATGAAATACATCATGCTGGAAAGATTTTAACTCTGGAATCGCTCAACTCTGCAGGGCAGCAGATGGCAGTGCTCAATTTTATGCTACCGCTTGCAATGCCTATAGCTCCAGGTGTGAGGAAGTCCAGTGCTGAGCAAAAAACAGTCACACACCACAGCTGGTTGCAGTACTAAGAAATTCAGCATTGAAGATTCTTTCACTGCCAATACCACAGCTCTAGCAGGTATCATGCTCATGCTAAATGGTACTAAGAGATGTGATATTGACACATGCTGCATCATGGTCAAACTGGCACCAATTTACATGAATGTCTTGAGAGCGTCTCAGTCTTTTCTTTAAAACCAAGACTAAAGACCAGTATTGAAGTGGTAAATTTTAAGTATGTTCTTGTTTTCTGCAGGCAACCTTGTCACTGGCTGTGCTGCCAGGGCCTGTGATACAGCCTTGTTGCTGAGTAAGATCATTTCAGTCTATCGTGTTAAAGAGAGACCCTTCCTGAACACCAGGGCACTTGCATTCTGAATTTTAGCTGAAGAGGTTGGAAATTCATTTTTTTGTTTAAGCCTCTGAGTTAAATGCTGTCCACAACTTTTCCACAAGGCAGAGTTTCCGATGGCACTCTCTCTGCTGTCTGTGCTTCCTGAATAACTAGCAGATCATACACTTGGATGGTACGAGACTCTCCCCTAAACAGTGAAGGCACATACTATTATGGCCACCAGTTAGGGGAATTATCTCCCCACAATGACATGGTCTCAGAACCTATAGATTTCTAAACCATGACGCTGAAGAGCCCAAACATGAACTACTCTATTCTAAACTTTGTAAAATACAAGTTTGGGGTTTTTGTTTACTTTTTTGGGGGAGGAACGCCAATAGGCTGAAAAGAAGCACTATCCCAGGGGTCGGCAATGATTTTGGGCAGAGTGCCAAAAACACTCACAACCTCTATTTGGAAGATGTTGGCATAACAGGGGTGGATGACAGGGCCCAAACCTTGTTGTGGTAGTGCAGCACAGGCCTCTTACCTGCCATCCACCCTGAGGCACATGTGCACCCGCCACCAGCAACAAGCTAGGCCGGGACTCCGTGTACCCCAGTCCAGCTGCTTGCAGCATCCCCGCCACCTGCTGTGAGCAGCCCAGGCTCTGTGGTGGCTGGCAGAGGCCTACCCAGAGCCTAGGCCAACTGTGGCAGGCAGCCAGGATGCTGCAAGCAGCTGCACCAGGGTCCATGGAGCCCTGGCCTGGCTTGTTGCCAGCAGCGGGTGCACACACACCTCAGGATAGATGGCAGGGAATGGCCTGGCGTTGCACTGCCACAACAAGGATTGGGCCTCTTCTGGCTCCCCTGCCACTTGCTCAGAGGCAGGCGGCGTGCACCAGCAGCTGGCAATGAGCTGGGATAGGGCACTGCAGATCTTGGTGTAGCTGCTTGTAGCCTCCTAGCTGGGCAGGCCCCTGCCCCAGAGCCTAGGCGACTCACGGCAGGCAGAAGGGAGGCTGCAAGCAGCTGCACCAAAGTCTGTAGAGCCCCAACCCAGCTTGTTGCTGGCTCCTGGTGCACACCTGCCTCTGGACAGATGGTGGGGGAGCCGGAAGGGGCTAGCTCTTTGTTGTGGCAGTGCAGCCCCAGCCCCTTCCCTGCCATCCACCCTGAGGCATGCATGCCAAGTAAAACTCGTTCCCATGGCGCACTCTGATACGCTTGTCGGGGGTTGCTAACCCCTGCACTATTCAATATATGAAATATTTATAGTAACAAGTTACAGTAACAAGATAAAGGGCACTCACTGTCTGCCAGTGGGGGTCATTCTCCCCTGTGGGGGGTAAGTACACAGGTGTGCAGACCACACATGTGACTCCCACTGGACACTGATGCTGAAAGCTGTGTAAACCCCTGAGAAGGGGCGCACACACAACCATGCAGGATCCACTTATACAGATACTCCAAGAATACTATTTTATCTACAAGATGGATATATTTGATCACTAAGGTACAAACACAGACTGTATTTATGCTAATTTTTATTTAAGTAGAGGGTGTTGTTTTGTAAAGAAAGCCTCTACAGGAACAAGTTTTTAACCTTAGTGCATGAAGCCAGATCATTTGCGTCAGTAAAATGTTTTTCTGTTGTGTCAATCTCTGGAAAAATTGGCAAATGCAATGACAAAGGTTTCCCTTCAACTATAGCTTCTGCAACATCAGTCTTGGGGATTTCTTTCAAATAGGGGTGGCTCTTTAGTAATTTAGATAAGTGTATGGCTTGCCTGTTGAAACATTTGTCTGTGGAAGATGGTTTTCATCACAACTATTATTTGCAGACTGGTTGGATTTAGGAGGCAGCAGGAGGAAAGGAGGAGGGTGTGAAAAAGCTCTTGGTTAACATATCCGTTGCCTTTTTTACAGCTTTGTCCTATGAGCTGTTCCAAGCCAGTGACTTGAAGAAATTGTTTTTACCATTGTGCCAAAGCAGCACAGGGCAAAGGGTGTGCCCTGAAATCCAGCCCTTGGAATTCTTGTCCAAGGAGGAATAAGGAGATGTTTCCTAGGTTTTCTTAATTCTGTATTTTTTGTCATTTGACTACCTAGCACCTGCATTGAGAAATAACCAAAAGGTATTGTATTGGGGTGGCAGGGCACAAAGGTCAAGCAAACAGATGTCTGTGCCCCTTGTCATACCACAAACAGTGGTGGTGATGAAGGTGATATCGATTTGTGCTGTTATTTAGCAGTGGAAGGTCTGTTTATATTATGAAACTATAGCATGGGCAGCTCAGAGCTGCCTGTGCTCTCCAGCCACCCTAGACAGGTGGCTCCAGGGACTTGAGGAGCTTCATCCTGTGCACCCACCACAGCAATTCCTGCACAGGGTTGGGCCCCTCCAGCCCTGGGACTGCCTGCTCAGCTTTTCCGGCTGAGGGGGACCCCCCACCACGAGACCTCCAGGGCCAGTCTCTGTAAGAAGGCAAAGCTGGGGTTTCCCTGCTTACTGAGACACAGCCCTGAGGATGCATCCCAGAGCTGCATCTTGGTAGGCTGGGAAAGCTGGGCAGGTGCTCCCAAGGCTTGAGAGACCTGATCCTGCGTGGGAATTCTAGGGGTGTGCAGGAATTCCCTGGAGAACATACTGCCCCACAGCATTAACAGTCAAGACAACAAGCGACATGCGTTTCACTGATCCGCTTCAACTGGCAACGCCTATTTCTAGTCTCAGAGAGACAATTCCCCTTGTGCCAGCATACCAGCCCAGACAGAGAACAAAGGTGGAACAATAAAAAAAACAGGTAGCAAAAGAACTAAAACTACATAAAAGAACTTCAGAGCGGTGCTCCAGAGCCGACTGCCCACTTTCCTTAACAGAGTCAGAAATTCTAGCAGAGTTGGCTATGCTAGAGTTGGTTCATCACTCCTGGATTTAGTGTTACCCTCAGAGAGATCTCCAGTTGTCTCTGACCAACTGGCAAGAGGGGACACATGCATACTGGGGCAGTCAAGATATTCACTAAATAGATTCCTTTCATTGTAGACAATCTACAGAAGCTCTGCCATACAAGGTAAACAGATTCTTTTTAAAAGACTGTTATTGTGAAGGCTTAGGTAAGACTTACCCCATTCAAAGTAGAGCTTGCTTTGGAAATCTCAACTCGCTGGCTGCTGAAATCTGATTCTAGACTTTGATATTGATTTATTAAATTTGTAATTAGAGTATTGATTAAATTGGCACAGTTTGCTTCAGAAAAAACCTGCCCCTGAACCTGTAAAAGAACATAATTATTTTAGAGCTGTAAAAAGGCTTGAAGTGTGAAATAAATATCCAAAACTAATACAATGTACACCACTGCATTCTTGCTAACTTTAAACACCACTTAAAATATGACATACCTTTAGAAGAAAGTGTGTTAAGAAGGTATACACAATATTATTGTTAAGAAAGGTCCTTTCATCCATTAGAATGCATTTTATATATTCTGCAAAAACTGGATCTTCACACAGGAGCTTAACACAGTTCTTTGACATAGCGGACTAAAGAGAATAGAAAAATAAATGTTGAAAAAATATTGCTGCAAAGTTAATTGAATTTGCTAAGAGACTGACGAGAACATACTTTACTTCATACAGAAAGTTTTTCACTGGCATCAAAGAATTAGAAATGTATTTGTTGTTATTGTCCCAAAGCTGCTCTTTGATTGAGATTATCGTGTGTGGGAGTGGAGACCTGTGTATTTAAACATGACCCACCTCCCCTGGTGTGTGAAACACACACTGCCTCTCTTGCTTAGGTGCAAGGGATCCTCTGGGAATGGAGCTGGTGGGGGTTTGCTGTACAAAGGAGCCAAATGGAGGGGGTCTTCAACATAAATTATATTAGTTAAACTTAACAGTTTTTATGTTCATAATCTCCAGGAAAACATTTCTGAATAAATATGACAGCTTCCACGCTGTTAGTGTTAGCATAGTCAGTATTTCCCACATTTTTATGTTTTAGAACCTGGCCATATAACATCTATACAAGTCTCAGTTGAGGATGATTTAATTTTTTTTTTAAACTTTAGGGATTGTTTTCACATAGAAGTAGAGGTGCTTACTGGCCAGATTCAAACTTAGGCATGTGTGGCATGGCAGGAGGCATGATTGTGTGGCTTATGCAGAAGATCCCACTGTGCCTTTATCTGCATATGTAGAGGGACCCTTAGATACATATATTCCAATGTCCTTACTTTCTCTTCCTATTTAACATAATCTTCACTTGTTACCTTAAACTGTTGGGTGGGGTACCTGGAAGTTAAAACAGTTCTAATCTATTAAACAGAGGGATCCATCAAACCAAAATATGTATACTATACTTTCTTGTGTACTAGGGTACAGTCCAATTACAGTGAACTTGGATTTCAATGGCAGGGGAAGCAATCCCTATTGCAAGAGAGCACAGACCTCCGAACTGCAAATATTTCTCCATGTATGTAATGTTATTTATGGACGCTTCTGTAGCATCAACTAGCATCATACAGCTGTTCACTAGGGCACCCCCAGGGAAGATGGATACAAACTTCTCGAAGGCCGCTTCAGGCTTAATACCAGGAAAAGCTCCTTCAGTCAGGGTGTCCAGACTGGAATAAACTCCCTCCAGAGGTGGTGCAGTTACCTACCCTGGAGGTTTCCAAGACAATCACCTCACTGGGGTCACCTAACCCCAGTTGTCTTCCTGCCTAGAGTGGGGGGACTGGACCCGATGACCTGCAAGGTCCCTTCCAGCCCTTAACAATTTATGAATCTATGAATCAGAACCAAAGATGACAGATTATCACTGGCTAGTTTTTCTTGGATTGTTCAAATGAAAGGCAAATTATACAAGCAAAGTGACATTCATTATGTTAATTTTTTTACATTACCATTATGAACTAAGAAACATCCAGTAAATTTTAACAGTGTTCTGAATTTAATTTTAATTAACCTTATAAATTACTGTTTGAAAGCAATTAACTTTGAACAGCTCATAATTTTCACAAATATCTTGTAAATATTCTCAATTAGTTCTCAAACTTATTTAACTTTACCTGAGTCTGGCATAGTTCAGTCCACAGTTTGGGAAACAATGCAAGGTGAAGCGGCAAACCTTCATAAGCAACTAGGACACCTGGAATTTTGAGAGAGTGCAAAACTGAATACATGCTGAAATACACGAAATGGATCACTGACTGACACAAATAGGTTGGATGCATCATATCGCTTCAGAGAATTACATCCTGACCAATTACACATGATTACCCAAGATCTGTAGTTTGCAAAGTTTTTATAGTGCAATGAGTATGTTGTTATAAAAACCTATTATCATAAAGATTTGTATTTGCCATTTCTGTATATATATAAAAAAAAAAATCGATGTCCACCAACTGAAGAAGGACTACGTCTATGTACTTACGTAAGTGGAAATGTAACATTTTACTTCAATATCATTTTCTTAATTTTAATGTTTACCATCAACAATTTATCAGGTTTTATATTTTTTTAAAGATGACATGGCATGAACACTGCAAACAGATTTGAAATAAACTTTATCTTAAACCCCAGTGTAATCTAGGTAAACTTAATACAACTCTATTTATGGGACAAACTGCTCAAGAGAGAAGATATATGCCCCTGATAAACTTTATAGCTCAAAAATCCCATATTAAACGCCAAACATCCTATATGGAAGATGGTAATGTGATAGTGATATTGTAGCTGTTATGCTCAAGAAACTATACAAGAGGCAAGGATTTCTTAGGATGATACCTTTTAATGGATCAACTACGTAGTTGGGATAAAGTAGGACAAGTTTTCAAAACAAGACATTCTTCATCAGGTATGTGGAAGAAGCAGAGATGGGTGGTTTGAACAAAGAATAGCTTATCAATGGTTCAAGGAAATCTTGCCTCTCAAAACTCATCCCCACAGTATCCAAAATGTTCTAACAAGACAGTTCACATCTCATTACAAATCACAGTGTTTAGGTTGTGTCTACATGGTGAATTTCCTGACAGCACAATCACGTTTGTGTGTGTGCACACCTACCATATTGTCTAACTATGTTTTGGAAAATCAGAATAGCTATTCCAGAAGACCTGTCCTATAAAAGGATCTGCAGTTTATCAAGCTATTCAGGCTAGGATGTCCCACCACAATGAGCGCAAGGAGAAAGGAGGATTAGCTGAACCGGTTAGAATTAGCAGAGTCTTTTGTGTGTACACTGATAAAAAAAAAAAGTCTGACCAAACAGAAGGTGCTGGTGTAGACCTCTTTCAGATGTGAAGCAGTTGCCATGTGTGCAGGTACAAGCCATACTCACTAACTGGTCACAAACTCAAGTAGAAGCTGTGGTCAAGTCCCAAGTCATTAGCTAAAAACAGGCTCAGATGTAAAGTCACAGCACTAATGCCTACCAACAATGGTTTCTGGTTGCTTAAGTAAAATGAAATGATGGTCTTAACCATTCTTGGATAGATGCAACGTCCACAGCTCAGAAACTGTTGTTAGAGTTGGTACTAGTGAGAACCCTTAATGACAGTTAAAAGAGGAGCTGCGGTTTCATTCAGGACCTGATCCAAAAGCACAGAGGTAAGGGAAAAGGTTATGTTGACTTCACTGGCCTTTAAATGGGCTTGGAGATTAAATTCCCCACCTGACCAGTAGTAATATCACTTATTGCATCTCATCTCTCTGAGACTGGCCTGGAAGATGGCAGTGGTGTGGATTAGATTATGCTAGTATTGTGCATGTTTTACTGTTCTATGGATAAAAAAAAAAATTTCAGTCTCCAAAATTATTACTATGGCAAATTTCACAAGTACTACATACATTATATAAAATTATTACACTGAATTATATTTAAAAAGCAAGAGTATAATTATCTCTAATTACCATTACAGAATCTTAATGACAACAGTACATTTACGCAGTATTTATTATTTAACTTTCAATACTTACTCATTTTTACTAAAGTTTCAGTAAATTTTTCACAGTTGATTGCAACTCGACATAGTAGATGTATGAACTGATGATACGAAAAGAAGTAGTCTAGCAGCATACGATCGTAAACATCATCTTTACCCTGGAGGTTTAAGAAGACTTCATAAATGTTTAAGCATAAGTGAGCTAACTAAACAACTAGGCAACTACCCAATCTACCTAAAATGTAGTTTAATAATCCTACTGCACATTCCAATTTTTCTAAAGCATTCTGCAATACAGAAGGTTCATAGAGAATTTCCAAGTCTAACTCAAAACAGATTCAACATGAACAGACTTATAAAGTAACTTCAGTTTAATGTATAGACAGCTACGGTATACTCTTCAGCATACGACATATCAATAGCCAGAGTAATAGCCGCCTGAAACTGTCGTTCTTAGGAGTAATTTTTATACATAAGCTTTTAAAACCAAAACTGTCAAAGGTGTTTTAATTCAGCTTAAAGTCACATCTGGTTTTACAAACCAAAATATTTAAATGTTAAATTTAATTTAATTTTTTAGTATTTATTTTAAATTTTGAGTGACTGTCTACACGTTCTAGTCCAGTTGACTACAAAGCAATCGTCACTAGGGACCGACCTAAATTGCGGTGGAAGTTTGTCGTGCAGTGGCGCCTTTAATTTTGCTCTTTTCGCTGCACCACCCCTCTCCCCCTGAATGGCTGAGTTCAGCCACTCAGTGGTGGAGAGGGAAGAGGGGGCGGGGGGCACACTGCAAAAAGAATGAGATTAAAGGCACCTCTGCACCACAAACTTCCACCGTGATTTGGGTTAGGTTGTTTGTTATCACACATTTGGAGTTGGGGGAGTAACTATAGAACAGCTCTATCAAACTTTGCCTCCCATCTGAAAGCCTGTGGAAAGAAGATCAGTGTGTTCACAGAGCTCCAGACAGCAGCACTACACATATCAGATACTGGTATTTTAACTAACCAAACGGTAGAGGTTGCGTTAATCCTTTTGCAATGGGCTGCAGGATCATTTCTAGTGATCTCACAGTCGGTCTTCACATAATCTGAAACACTATGGGCAACCTCTGAATGAGTAAGGATTGTCCTTGAACCCTCTCTGCAAATGTCACGAACAATCTAGAAGAGAACTAATTTGTTGTGTTTAAACAAACAGCTAAAGCTCTCATCATACCTGAAATGTGGAGCTTCATGTCACTTGGTGGGGGATTATGAGCTTCTAGGGGAAGAAATGGAAAGTGGGCAGGCTGTTCTAAAACCTGGGAAAGAAGGAATTCAGCAAGAAGCCTAGGGGAAACCTTACCTTTACAGAATATAACTAATGGAAGAGTATGGGAATTGAGTTTCTGTCCTTCCATCTCCTGAAGTAATAATTATCAGAAAGGCTGTCATAATTGCCAATTGATACTGGTAGAAAACTGCCACAGGCTCAAAGGGGATTCCATTCATTTAGTGAGAACTATGTTGAGGTCCCAGGACTGGGGGAAACTCCTTAACTAATGGAAACAGAGAAGCAAGGCCCTCAAAGTTTTAAATACTTAACTCTAGGTGGCAACCTATGGCCCAAAGAGCCACTAGAGGTAGCCCGTAGAGCTGAGGCTTTGGCAGTATTCGGTGGCGTGGACATTGCTTGCACTGCAATGCACAGTGCAGAGCATCCCCATACTGTGCCACAGCCAGGCAGTGGGAAGAAGCAATGGCAGTCTGGTCCTGGTGCTGGCCTGTCTTGGACCTGAGCTGAGCCATTCTAGCTCACTGATTCCTCACTGCCACCTTAAAGTTTGAAAATACATCATGCTAAACTCAAAAGTGATCTCCACAGGAGTTGCTGCTAAATGTGCCCTAACCGAGCTGAAACTGGATTGCTTCAAAGCAAGCAAGCAGTCCAGGATGGCTGAAATTAAGGGGTATGCCCACACTGGAGATCGCAATGTAGTTTAAAGATACCCATGTAAGATATTGTCTAGCAGCAGCCCCATGCAACTCAGTGAGGAATAATTTATAACCATAGCTTGGGTGTGTATTATCAAAGCCCCAAATTTAGCAGTGGCTGCAGGGACAGGGAAGGGTTAACCTGGCTTTTGGCAGTAAGAACTGACACCTCTTGCACCACCCATCTACCCTCCACCTCTGCTTCATGAGATCGGAGGGCTGAGCCCTCTACCTCTATTTCAGCTTCTCCCTTTATTGAGCGCCTGGGGCTGGAGTGACAAGCTATCCATGTAACAAGCTATGGGTTGGCCACTAGGGCTGTACGAAATGTTGATGGGTGTTTCATTTTGAAGCTGTTTCGACTTGTTTTGAGCTCGAAACAGAGAAATTGAAACGAAACAAAAGGCTTTAAAACAGCTTTGAAACTAAACAAGGGCACTCAAAACATTTAGAAAGTTTTGAAATGTTTCAAGTTTCGAAGCCGATTTGCTAACAAACTAAGAGGGAGGGGAAAGAGGGGAGAAGGACTGCTCTGATATTGACATCTAGCTCCCGGTTGGATTCCCCAGCTCTCTGAATGCTTCCCCCAGCTCTCTGATCATTTCCCCAGCTTTCCTCCTGCTCAGTGCTGCCACTGGTCCCAGCCTGAAGCAGCAGCCTGCTGAAACCTGGCGCACAGATCTGGAGGCTCATGTCGCCTGGGAGAAGCTGGGGGAACGATCAGAGAGCTGGCGAATGGACCCAGGGGCTGGCAAATCGAACAGGGAGCTGAACATGTCCTCAGTTGCCAATTTAATTCCCCAGCTCCCCGATCTTTCCCCTAGCTCTTCCTGGGGGGCTCAGGCCCCCGGATGATGCAGGATGACAGCAGGCTGCTGCAGCCAGCTGGGGATGGAGACGGCTCTGGGCTATTTCTCCAGCCAGCAGCGCAGCCTGCTGAAACCCTGTGTGCAGGCCCCCAGGAAGAGCTGGCGGAAGTGATCAGAGAGCTAGGGAATTGAACCGGGAGCTTTGGCTGACACGTGGAGCCACCCCAGCTCCCAGACAGTGTGCGGTGCCCTGCTAAGATGTAGTGCACCCGAGCAATGGTATAGCTGTCACACGGGTGCCAGGCAGGAGCGGGAGGGGAGGGCGATCCCTGCTGCCCCGTGTTGTGCAGGGGGGCTCTGACGTGTGCCCTGAGAGCTCCAATTGCTGCTGCTGCAGCTGGTGAGTGTGGGGCTTTTTTTTTTTAAAAGCTCTGCACTCACTGGCTTGGAGCATATAGATGACAGCATGCTGCTGCTGGCTGGGGCCAGTGCCAGCACCAGAGTCTGCCTGGTGCAGCCCGTGCTAAGCACCAGGAAGAACCCAGTGCTGATGCTGGCCCCAGCCAACAGCAGCAGCCTGTCATCCCACACACAGACCCAGGGGCCTGTGCCCCCCAGGAGGGCTGCGGGGCTGTGCCAGACTCCTTCCAGGGGAAGTGGACCCCCGGATCTGCGTGCAGGATGACAGCAGGCTGCTGCTGCTGGCAAGTGATATTGGTTTTGCTTTAAACAGTTTGAGGTGCAGTTTCACAAAAATCCCTGCACCTATCTCCTTGAAACTTGGTAGGCTTCATGCCCTCAGAAGGGGCTACCATCCCTGCAATTTTCATCCGAATCAGGCAAGACATGACAAAGCTATAGGCATTTTGTTATTCCCCATTATAGCCCATGGACAAAATGTCGAAACACGTCGAAACAGTGTTGAAATAGCTTTGACGAAACAAAATGGAACAGTGCTTCAAAACAGCAAAACAAAATGCTGTCCCTTCCAAACGGCAAAACGGAAGTCTAAATGAAACGGTGCTGTTTCACACAGGCCTACACCGCCAGTCCATATCATACTACAACCTGCAGTTTAGACATGCCCTGAAATAGTCAAAGATAAAAATACTGCTGGGCCACTTAGATGGAAACAGAACCACATATGGGATTCTGCTCAGCAGGCCTTCACAGGGTATCCATTGGACAGATATACTGATCTCTACCAAGTTTACAGAGACCAAAAAGGAAAACTGGTGTGATGTATGATACAAATGTGTGCTCCGTGAGCTCTGAAATGCGTTAGATGATCGTGCAGAATTTTTAACCACAAATGAACATACTGAAAAGCTGAGGGTAGCTCTGTGGCTCCCTTTTCTTTGGAGAAGTAGGAAATAATGGGGAATATAAACCTTTCCATCTGAGCTCCAGAGAGAACTTTACTGCTCCCAGTGGCAAAAGAAAGTCCATCTCCTGTCTCTTAAAGGGTGCTCTTAAGGGGCATGCTCTTAAGGGGTGGTCCCTGAAGTGGGCAGGGGTTCAAGAGACAGGAACAGTTTGAAAATAGTTTTAATCTTGCTTCCTTTCTATTTTGAGGACATTCTGATCCAAGGTTATCTCATTCCAAACCTCTTGGGAAAAAAAAAAAGATTTCTAAACATGAAGTAAGAAAAAAAAAGTCCAAAGGAGTCTGGTTAGGCTCTTGACATTCACATCATAACCAGATTTTGGCAGACAGTCTAAGCCATGTGCAACTGCCCGTGGAACTCTGCCTCTTCCTCAGGGGCTCTGATGGTTACTACTGCAAGTTATACTGGGTGCAGGACTTATGTTCATAGTAGTAAAGCTTTTGAGAAGTTGGAACACAATCCCAAAGACTGCAAAGTTTCTGTAGTATCCATAAGAATGTGCAGAGCTTATGTACTGTTGCTTAACCAATTATATTGTAAGACCCTATTAAGGGTGCCACAGGTACTGCACAATATTAGCACTGTAAGGTGTGCAAACCCCTACACACAATTTACAAGATAAACACAGGGATTTCAAATAGGAATCTACAGCGTCAAAAACATTCTGACCTGGGGCTGCTGTTGTGGTCTAAGCTCGTCACAAAAGAAAAACTGCTCTATTATTTTTCCATTGTTAAAATAAGTGAAAGATAAGAGACAGTATTTTTCAAGAGAGGCCTAGAGTCTTAACAAGACTGAGTACCACTGGCCTAGAGTGATGTCCTTGCAGTGATTGGCTTTCAGCCATAAAGTTATTTAATTCCTCCAGTTTTCCTAGCACATCTAAAAGCCTATCCAGAAGAAGTCATATTTATAGAAGTGTTTACTTTCTGATCCAAAAGACCCACTTTCTAAGAATCCTTCTCGTAAGGCAATGGTTTTGGGTGGTCCTTGCTGTAAACTCTTCGTCTACTTATGAGACTAACATATTTGGAGTTGAATGCAGGCACAAATATTCATTAGGTCTGTGCAAAGCAGCAAGTATTTTCTTTGGATTCGGATGATTCGGAGGGACAGTGATTTGATTCGGTGATTCAAATCACTGTCCTGATTCGATCTGGCAGATTCGAAGATTCGGCCATAGTTCTCGATGACGCTGGACGCAGTATAGCCTACGGCCGGATCTCTGAATCTCTCCAAATTGATTCAAAGGCTTCTGATTCAATTTGGACCTTTTAATAGGTCTCCTGATTCAATTCGCAGATTTGGCCACTGAATTGGTCCAAATCTCCTCCGAATCAAATCTGCTACTGAAGCTTCACACAGCCCTAATATTCATACCTCTTACCTAGGAGCTAGTATTTTCTCTCTATTAATTTCTACCTCAAAAAAAGTATGCCAGACTGTTTTTTGGTTTCAATGTGTATAGGTAATGTTAACTTGCCCGAGGCTGCTGGGTTTAATTTTATTTTTCCTGGATTATTTATGGCTGAAAAAAAATATTTGAATACCTCCTTAACAGGTCCTAGGGAGACCTTTGATTAATCCAGTAAGGCTAGAGACTGATTTATGACCTCCTTGGGTAATAAAGAGCAAGCCACGTGGAATTTGTGGTGCTCTTTGTCTAGTGAGTGATGATTTTCCTCTCTCTCAGTTTCTTCACTTTCCACCATTTGAGTTTGTATCAGGTAGGGAGAAGCTTGATGAGAGAGAGGGGTCTAGATAGGGTGAAGGTTTTCATGCCCCAGGAAAACTACAGTTGGGAAACAGAATGAAGCAAGAGGCACCAGGAAAGATGCTATGAAAGAGGGTCCTTTTGAGTCCTAGCCTTTTTCTGTTTCCTAATGGAATCATCTCCTTATTCTCCAGTAGATTCCCAGTGGGTCACTGTGAATAGTCAGGAATCTCCACCACGCACCAGAAAGCAGAAGAAGAATAGGTCTCCTGCAGAGGAGTGAACCTGTCTCTTAGTGTAGCCTGTTCAGGAGTTGAGAAGTTGGGGGATATACAGATCGTACTCTTTATGTGCCCCACCCTCATGGAAGGGGAACCTAGCTGTCTAATAAAATTTTTCTTAAAATTTGCTAATGGCAAGCAAACTTATGAACAATGCAAATTCCAAATGTACACACACATCAACAATTTTAAGGACAGCTGTGCTGAATGGGGCCATAAATATGGACACTGCAAGCAGAGTGATGAGAAGGAACAGAGTGATGGGTGAGGCTGTCCCACCCCATTCTCCCTTGGCTATCGTGGCTGTGAGTGTATAAAGAGGTACAGGCCTCAACAGACATCACTATTAAAAATAAATTGATCTCAACATACAAAGCAGAATAACTGGACAACACACCATCAAAAAGAATTATGCTTTGTTTACAAAGACCAAGCAAACATATGATGCCACTGGATTCTTATATCACATGTAAATCACATCCATAGGCTTACATACCTTGCTGGCTTCCACCATTGTAGGCAAGAGGCACATATTAAGTTCAGGACGAGGAGGACGAATATTGCTTTTTCCTCCTATTAATTTCAAATTTTCACGACATGGGAAATAAGGTCCAAGAGACACTGTAGTGCAGGTTAGGATAACATAGAAATAAATTTAAAAGATCAGTATTTAAAATGAACAGTGCACACAAAGATCAAGAATAATGAGTATCGAATAACGAGTAGAAAAATAACTGGAAATACATACTTGGGATATTACTGTGGTGGTATGTACAATGATTGTGCTGTAGAAATGGAACCAGAGTGTGCAGGAAATCATGAGGACTTAAAAGCACAAGCTCCTTGAGGACATCTAAAAATGAAAAGTTAGTTTTGCTGTTATGTTCTGAGGGTTAAGAAATAACTGTGCATGTCTTCTGGCTCATGCAATTGTAAGCCTGAGCTGTTTAGTATCATTTCTGCTTAGTGCACAATGTGGAGGTAGACTTTATTGTGAACAATATTTAAAGTGAAACCACCTGAATTAAATCAAGGTTCCCTTCACCTCTTTCACTAGAAGAAAACCTGCACAGTGTTAGGTCAGTTCTCCCTTATCAACCAATGAGAGGGGTGTCAGATTGTAGGAAGTAGAAGCTCAATAAAATTACCCTCTTTGCTTCTTCTTTACCATATCAGGTTTGACGCCTGGAAAATGTCAACCAGCAGCAGCCAGGACGACAATGAGAAGGGCACTCAAAATAAGGGGAAAATGCATAAAAATTACATAAAAATAGGCTGACTTTGGACAATGTGTTAGGCCTTCACTAACATGTTAAAAATTTGGATGTTACCCCTTTAAAAAGGAAAAAGGAAAAAAACAAAAACCAGAAAAAGCCTTTTAGAAGAGGTCTGCTAATCCAGACAGACAGATGTTTTTGGTATAACATCTGTCCTTACATGTTAAGTACCCCATGATGAATGACATAGCAGGAAACAACAGAGGTCTTTTTTTACTTCTAAAATGATTTGTTTCCTGTTTATTTGTTGGATTTTTCAGAAAGTGGGGTATAAACATGGCAAAGAAATTTTCAGAGTAATCAAGTCTCTAATCTTTACAATGACGGATTCCTGTAATGTGAATTCGGTTATCCTCTGGATGCTAAATTATAGATCTTGAACTTGAATCAGATCTCATTAACACTGGAACAAATTACTGACTTATTTAAGTTATTCATGATTTAAACTGGCACTAGTGAGAAGAGAATCAGGCCCCCTAACTGTGAAAACAAGTTATGCGAGTAAGAGGCAATGCAAAAAGAATGCCTGATTTGCGTACAACATTACAGCGACTGCAAGTAGAAACTAAATGTTTGTCCACACATTCTGCATACCTAATAAATGCTAAACATTAAATTTTATTCCAGAAATATTAGGGTTCCTAGCATTCTTAGAAAATAACTATTATGTTAATAACAATTAATAATACCAATTCTAACATGCATAATATTAAATATACATAATATATAAATTTCCTAATTTTTAGTGCACAAGCTATACTGTAAGTATTCTTCCCAACTACAGAAGCATTAATGTAACTTACCAATGCAAGCATTTCTAAGTTCTGGAGGACTATAAGAATTTAGCAGCGTTAAAAGCTTATGGGCAAATTCAATTCGCTCCTGCCATTGAATTAGAGCTTGTTTTACATCTGCAAATGCAAAAACAAACACATTATCTGCTGACACCTTTTAACTCCTGGAATAAATTAAGAATGTTAAACATGGAGCAATTAAAACATTTTTGTATTAATTTTAAATACAGTAAAAGCCACGTTAACCGGCATGCTCTATTAATCGGCATGCCGGTCGACGCCGATCGATGTAGCAAAAATGAAACCGGAAGTGGGCCTTCCTGTAACACCGAGTCCCACATTGGGTCACAGCCCAGGGCAAAGCAGCCTGCACCAGGTAAAGCAGCCTGCGCGGAGCACCCCCCTCCCTATCCCCTGGCATACTGACACCAGGAGAGGGGTGGAAAGGGTGACGTGGTTAATCTGTGATGTGAATGCATCGGATGCAGTGGGAGGGGCGTCTTTGCCAGATGAGACAAAAATGCCTCTCAGGTAACCGGCATACTTGGTTATTCAGCACCCCCCATTGCCCACGGGTGCCGGATAAGAGAGCTTTTGCTGTATATGACTTTAAATAAAGCTACAAATCTTACCTTTGTCACTGGTTCAATTCCATCAGATTTATCAATCTATTTTTATGCACATTTTAATATTCAATGTAATAGTTTTATTATTAAAATAATTCTGTTACTGGCTAAACTGATATAATTCCTAGAAGCTAGATAACAGCAATACAAAAATGAAAGATGTTTTGTCCATGAAAATTAATCTACAAACCAAAGCCTTCAGTTTCCCCTAAATAAATACTAAACAAACAAAAAACCCCATCAAAACCAAACCTTTTCTTTGAAGATATGGTCGCGTTGACTTAAGAACTGAAAGAAATATAGACAGAAGTTCCACCAGGTCTCCAGTCACGTGACAAGCTGTGGCCTCATGGTACATCATGTGCAACGTGTTAAATGACTACAAAACAAAACAAATCTTTACACTGACACATAAATAATTGATTGATTATATTATACAATTCTACATGTATTCATTTTTCCATTTATTTATTACCACAGGAAAATGCATCAAATAGTCCTGTGATGAGTGCTGACACATTTAAAGATACTCAACTTCAATAAGCTTAGAATTCAAACACATCATACACTAGGCTACCCAAATTACAAACAATTTTTAAAAAGAATGAAATTGTATATAATGATCCACTATCATCTTTTACCCTACACCATGCTATTTTCATACTATGGGGTCTCAGCAGAAAATGGATTTTTTAAATTCTATTAAAAAATGCAGCAAATTCTGCTCTCGTACCAGATTCAATAACAGAGCAGCTCTGTGAATATGTCTACATAGCTTACAAAATGTATAAAAAGAGAAGTTTTGCTTTAAGATGCGTAAGCCTGAGAAACAGGAGCAAACATCTTGTTGGCTTTCTATGTGAATAAGCAACTCCATACTAAATAGCTAACATCCAGTCCTATTAAAGATAACAGAAGCCAGATAAGATTACAATGGCAGTGTAAGTGGTATTTTGGCTGAGTTACTATAGCATTAAATCTACTGTTATAGATCAGTGGTTCCCAAACTGGGGTCTGCATACCACTTATGGTCCATGAAGCCATAGGAAATAGTCTGTAGACCTTCATAATGTTTCATAATGTTTTCAGGTAAAAATTCTAATGAGAGGGGTACGGTGATCCACAGAAAAATGAGGACCGTGGTCCACTGGTCCAAAATGTTTGGGAACTAATGTTACAGAGCATATGCTGTCACTTATCTGCTGATAGTGTTGTGTGTGTGAAACCAACAGCATTAAGAAATATCCATGTATATATTTCCCTGTGGATTTATCTTTGTAATGTACTGTGCTAAATAAATATAAAGCAAGGGTTGACAAATGGATAAAATTTGTTAGTCCAATTTACCGAACATACGAGTGCAGCAGATTTTCAGAGCACATGCAGCAACAGGTTTGCTTTTATACCAAACTTGTAAAAGTCAGCTAAGTATTATGGTAGTATTACAGACACCATACATGGTATTTAAAAAGAAAAAAGAAAAAAAAGAAAAATGGTTTTGATTTTGTAATTCCAGCTTTTTCTATAGCATTTCCTAGCACATTTGTCACTGGGAAATTTAAACTTCTGAGATCAAGGAGTTAAGATTACTTAAAGTTGTGAAGTTTAGTCAGGTTCCCTAAACCATACTGGTTAGTTATAAAATGGTAGTCCTCTGAGATGGTGTGTCAATGGGAGAAAAAGATGCTCACTGGATTGAAACACTTACCTCAGTCATCAGGATTAACCCTCTATTAAACACAACAAGAAGTCTATCTTCATCAGATTCTAGTAATATTCTGAAGGCACTAGAAGAAAACCAAACATTTCAAATACCAAAAAAATGAATATATATTCTCAAAATTCATGAGATAATTCATACAATGCTTTAACATTTTTAAATTCAGTATAGATGAAATTGTACATATAGGAGGGAAAAATTAAATTATCCTCTTCACTCTATAAATGTTATCAGTTGAAAAGTGTCTCTAGTAATCTCAAATATGCTTTTAAATCCCTGTTTTGATAAGATGTAGTACCAACTTGTTTTTAAACAGTAATTAATTCTCTTCAAAAGAACTTCAAGGTACTGCATAACTATTCTCTGAATAATTTCTGGAAAGGTGTTCTCTCCTCCTGTTCTACCCCCTCAACAATATCTTTTAAATACTAAAAACCTTAGAAAAAACACACATTCAAAGTCAAAACTTTTTGAAAAATGTCTTTTAAATAAGCAATGTTATGCACATTTGAACAAGCAACGGAAAAAAAAAATATTGTAAGAGCAATTTTAGCATGTGACATAACTGGAAATAAAGGATTTATTATGTGGCCTGTTGAATATTTAACCAAACAATCAAATAAGTGCATGATTACACACTAAAAACTCCTGCATGGCAGGAGGCATGGTTGTGTGATTGCACATTAGATCCCACTGTACCTTATTGCCAGTGCACAGAGAGCTTGGGATCCCAGGAAGGTGGTTTTGAAGTTTGGGAGGACCAGGAATCAAAGTGGGGGTGCAACTCCCCCCACTGCACACTCCCCACCTCCCCAGAGCTGCTCCTGACTTTGTATTTTCTTTTCTCACTTGTGCCCAGCCCTGGACATACACACCAAGACCATTTCAGCCTATCAGTGGTTGGATTTAGACCTCTAATGATATATCCTATGCAACTCACACACTTTATATTTATACCCATAACCATAATAAGAATGGCCCATTCCAGGCATTCAGCATGTTCTCTCTTCATAACGGGACTACAACAGCTTTTGCACAAAGGAAACAATATGTAAACTATGTTGAACAGATAATTAAAGGTATTTCAAATTGTAATAACCGTGTTTCTTTTCCTACCCAAACATACTGCTACATTAATATTTCCTTACTGAAATACCTTATTAAGGTAGTCCAACAAGACCGGCCATCCAAGCAGCGCAGATAACAGCTTATAGTTGTTTTCTTAAATTGCTTTATGTCTTCTATTTCCTCTTCTCTCATATCTGGTCTCTGAGCTACAAACAGCTGCATGAGGTTAAACAGTTCTTCAACTGCCTAAAGCAAACAAAATAAATATTAAGTTAAGGCAATCTTTCTTTATTAATAAATGATGGCCTATGTCTTTCTTCTGACACCAGACATGTAACTTCCATATATCTGAAAGCATCTAGAAAAAAAATATTTACTGATTTTACAGAAGTGATAAACATCTCTAAAATACATAGATATTCACTGATATTCTCTAAATGTCAAATGATATTTATAAAATACACTGATATTCTCTAAATGTCATCTTTTATTAATAAGAGTACCTAAATACTCATTTGTAATTTCCACACCATGTATCTTTCTACAATTTGCTATTGAGTGCTGTCTTGATTCAACCTTTACCATTTACTGTATAAAATGAGATGTATGCTTAAAAACGAACCATGTCATTTCAATTGTAGTTGCAATGTTCAGTGTGTCCATGAGCCAACTGTAGTTCACAGAACTCTAAGCTCCAACCTGTGACAGCCACAGAAACTAGTGATCCCACAGACCTGTGTGAATGGAAGTCTTCTTAAGCCATGCATCCTCTATCAGAGACATACCAGTGGCTGCATATTTCATTTTAGGAAATTAAATATCTTTGGGCACCTGTAATGCAGCCATCAAGTTTGGCAGAGCTTGGAAAAGCCTGAATTAGATTGACATGAATGTACTTATTTCAACCGAAGTTACACGTCTTCCATGCAACTGATTCTACCCAGACTTTTCCCCACTTAAGGTGGATTTCTCCTCTGACAAAAGAGTATGTACTAAACAAACTGAGTTGCTCAAAACCCACTTGAAATCACAATGAACATTAATGCATAAGATACTAATTTTTCTAGAGAAAAAATGTAGACAGCATCTTTTCTTCAGTAGAGATTCTGTAACTCTCCATGTGCCAATGTTTTCCAAGAGGTACATAAACCATACAACAATGGAACAACCAAGCATAAATTGTTTGTATAAAATAATGGGACAACTCTTGGTCCTGCTCCAAACCAATAGAAAACTTATTTAACCAAACGGTTGGGGATCCTCCTAATTACCTTTCATGATGGTAACATAAAAAAATATTCTCTCACATACAACACACTCCCAAACAAAGATTTTTACAGAGTTGTGGCCAACTGTGTGATATACAGTAAGTTTTCCTGGAAACACAGAGTATCCAGGAAGTGTGGCATCCCAGAAAACTGCTGGGTGGAATGGCAAGCAGCATAAACTTCCTGCCACACCAGCTGCCCCGTTCAGTCTCCTGGGATGCCTCATTTCCTAGACAGTGTAGGTCTCCATGCCGGAGGATTTACTCTATTGCACATAAAGTTAGGTTCCAGACCCTTGCAAGGGCAACAGCAAGACTGTTAGTTCTTTGTATAGTCCTTATACAACTACTTTGTATAAGTATTTCTTTATACAAAGTTCCTGTAAATAAAGGTGTGGCTTCCACATTACAAACCTCATGATGATACTACCAGCAGCACACATGCTGTTTCAGGCATAAGCTATAGTGCTTTGTCAAAAACTATGGTTTGAGAAGGTTAATACCAGACTCTGCCCCTTGCTAAACTAGACTAACAGTAGCCATTTTGGCAGCTACATGATATGCACAGGATCTCCAGTGGTAATCCTTTTCCAGTGAGGAAAACAGCTTCCCCATTTAATCATGCCCCCCCAATTTTGTGGGGATGATTTTTAGGAAAAGGTGCATATTGTAAGTGAGAAAATATAACATGCTAATTACTTTACACTGATCTAGTTTTGAGAAGCATCCAAGGATCACTGAGAAGTACACGTTTCTTAACAAACATCTTTTTGTTCGTAAGTTGCTTCAGAGGACAACAAGGGCTTAAGAACTGGCCCTTCAAGCATTATGGTGATTTATATGGAGAACTTGGAAATCGACTACAATTTTGCCTTTGGGTTATTTATTGAGTTGAATTTTTTTTGTCTAGGTTAGGGTATTTAATAAAAAAACAATGGTTAGGCAATAGCTGAAAAGGCTTTTAAAACAAATAACAGAATATTTGTTCTGAATGTACTTACTCCTGGGTACTGACTGGCATGTGGTGTAAGATTCTTAAAGGCCCACTGGATATTCTGATGTGAAGCCAGTTGTCTTGTAAATGCAGGCGACTGTTCACAGCACAGTCGTAGAATGCCATAATAGGCAGGCAACATCCCACGGTTAAAAAGCACCACATCCTGATCATCATGATCTGCTAGTATGTAATTGAAGGCAATATTCTTTGTCACCACAGGATTCTGTACAATCAGGCGTACATTCTCCGGGCAGTCAACACATACATTATACCAAAAAGAGAGTAAAGCCTGCTTATTGTGGTTGGTAGCTATAGCTGGCTCAGAAAGTTTAGGCTGGAAAAGATTCCACAAGTCCATGAAGTAAGTGGAAAACATAAGTTTCTCAGTTTTTGAGATTAAACAGTAAGTCATAAAACTAAAGTAGGGCACCAGTTTAGTAGTGCCATGAACAGCAGCATCCACATACAGCTTAGCTCTTGAAAGCAGTCCAAGAAGTACATTATAGACTTGATGAAGAACTACTGTTGTATCCGGACTGAGAGGCAGGTCACGTGTAGGGACATGCAAG
>NW_005841866.1:2968585-2980118 GCF_000455745.1 Alligator sinensis
GTTGATCGGAACATCTGACGGAATGAATTGCTTGGAATAAGTGATACCAGAAGGTAAGCTGCAGCTGCAAAATAAAAAAAAATAAAAATCTGTCAGACATCTGAAGGAAACGTAAAAGTTTAATAGTTATAATAGTATACAGTATATTTCTTTGGGGTTCTCAATGCACTTTACAGAGGTGGAGAAGTACAATTCCACTCTTATTGAACATGGAAAAAAATGAAATAGTAATCATTTAAGAGAACTGCCCAAGATTCAAGAGCATGTTAAGAGCAGAGTCAAGAACAGAGCAGAGGCTTCTTCACTCTGTCGCTCCTGACAATCACCCCACTGTTAACAATATGTCCCATTACAATCTTGCTGATATGCAAATAATTATTCTCTTCCGTTATGACGGATTATGGTTAATCAGATTTTTATTAGCTCTCCAGGATTCTCTGTAAATGCGGCCAGCAATACTCTGCCTCCAGTTTGTATACATTGTCTCCTAACCACAGCCACATGAAATCCATTCAAGTTTAAAGCAGTTTTCTACTATGGAATCCTTTTAGAAGGTGAGATTTCTAGTCAGAACAGAGGGAACTGTAGCAATGTGGCCTGAGTCACAAAATCAGGGAGCCAAAAGATCCAAGAGCTAGTGCAGGGGCAGAGGCATTTTCAGCATCTCAGAGTTTAAAAGGATGCCACTGAACACATTTTGTAGTGTATAAATGAAATCCCACTGCTACCTGCAAAGCAAGTGCTTCCTAAAAGGAAACTCTCAGATTAACCCTTTTCCAAACCCTCATCTATAAGGTTTCTTGGACCATATTAATCATGTAAAACACCAAAAATACAAATTTTATCCTTCAAGGTAATAAATCAAATGGCATCTTTCATCAAATAAAGGTAGCATTTATCATGGGTTCTTTATGTATGAGATGCCACGGTTAGCGAGCTTTATTTAGGGGTAATCACCTCAAGGGGATTCACTGGCGAATAGCAGACTCAGTGGCAAATTGTGCACTGTTCCTTGCGATAAGCACGCTTTCTGCATAATAACATATTGCAAACCAAAGAGGAAATTTCTTCCATTTTTGTGACTTACAAGTTCTCACTCTAGGATAGTTGTGCGCCAAAAGAAAACGTTCAACCCAATTCTCCATATTCTGCAGCACCCAACTGTGAGCTAGCTTATTTCGAGGGGTCTGCACTGCCAGCCAATCCAGACACTGAGATGGGTTGTATTCAATTACCTAAAAGAAAAGAAGAAAAAAAAATACTGATTAATACAATGGGTGAGATTTAAAAAATAAATAAATAAATAAAAGTAAAAATCAGCAGGTGACATTGGTAACATCTACATTGGGACTGCTACATTATCCCTAGTTGTTTGTCCAAGTTTCCACTTCTTATAAGCATCTTTTTTGTGTTTTAGCTCACTGAAGAGTTCCCTGCTAAGCCAAGCTAGTCTTCTGCCATACTTCCTAGTATTCCTGCTCATTGGGATGACTCGTTCCTGCGCCCTCAGTAAGGTTTCTTTGAAGTGCAGCCAGCTCTCCTGGATTCCTTTCCTTCCCTGACTGGCCTCCTAGGGGATCTTGCCTATCAGTTCCCTGAGTAAGTCAAAGTCTGCTTTTCTGAAGTCCAGGGTCCTTACTCTGCTGATCTTCCTTTCCTCAGGATCCTGAACTCAATCATCTTGTGTCTGTTGCTGTCCAAGTTGCCATCCACTACTACATTCCCTGTCAATTCTCCCATTTGTGAGCAGCAGGTCAAGAGCACAGACCCCTAGTTGGCCTCTCCAACACTTGCACCAGGAAGCCATTCTCAACACTACAAAAGCTTCCTGGATTGCCTGTGCACTGCTGTATTGCCCTACCAATAGATGTCAGGGTGACTGAAGTCCTCCATGAGAAAGAGGGCCTGTGATTGGGAAACTTCTGCTAGATGTGTGAAGAAAGCCTTACCCACCTCATCCTCCTGGCCTGGTGATCTATTGCAGACCCCCCACAATGACATCTTCCTTGTTGCTTTCCTTTGTATCAATTCATTTTTCATCACACCATCAAGAAACATTCAAACAGTGCTCAAAGTATCTAGTCTATGTTTTCTCTTTTTGTCACTTTGAGATTTTAACAAAATTAATGTTGAAAACTTGTGTTAAAATGAACTCTACAAAGTAATACAAGAGTAACAACTACAGCTGCATCAAAACAGCTTCCCATCAAAACAGCAAATAGTTTAGAAAGGCAGGACAACACCTCCCTACTCCAATTAGTTCCTGAAAACTCACTTCTACAAGACCTACTAACACCTGTTCTTTTACCTTGAAGTGACAGTGGGACAGAATCTCCTTACTTGTTTGTAAAATGTCTTGCACACTTTGGATGTTGTAAAAATCAAGTAATAGACAAATTATTTCAATTTTAGGTCATCAGCATACTACTGTTTCTTTGAAGAAGTAATGACTAAATTAGGACTATGAACTGATGCTGTAGACCAAAAATCAAGACAATATCATTTGAAATCCTCTCAATATTTACTGGGAAAGAGCAAGCAAGGGCAAAGAATCCAATCTGTTTTGTTCTACATACTGTACCTCCCATATCCTCTGCAGGATGTAAGAAGCAAAGGGTGGCATACCTGGTGGACCACCAGCAAACTCCATCAGCATGGTCAACAATTTGAAAAATGGATTGGCTGCCTGAAATACATAAAGATACAATTACCCCTTTGGTTCATTTCAGTAAATATGTAAATCTTTATTAAAAAATAAATAATTGCATAAAGATCACTTTCCAGAATTCAGACATCAATTTTTTTAACTACTTTTAATTCAACACTAGCTATGTTTTATGAAATATTCATGCATATATCACAGGACTTAGGCTTATATCCTCTACAGAATGCAGCTAGTAAAAGAGTATATTATTATACTATCAAGCTATCAGTTCTGGAGCAGTATTTTTAGCCAGCAATGCAACCATACACATTTGAATGCTAAACATTACTCTCAGCAGAGGGCAGTGGTATATATAAATGATAAAATTTGCAAACCATACTCAAGGACAATTAATTTAGCTATTCAAGATTCAAACTGATTACTGGCTTAAAAATAATGCTAAAACTACCAAAACCTTAGCAGACTTTAAAATTAGCCAACATGATAGAGTGCAAAGATTAGACCAATTCTCAGCAACCCACAGATCACTAGACACACACACATATAAATATAATTTATATAAAAATGAGAAGTGTGGGTGTGTGAGAGAGACAGAGTTTATGAGAGAGTTTATGTGTTTTTTGTTTTGTGCTTTATCACCAGGGACTGGAGGTGGGGAGAGAAGGGCAGCTGGAGAGCATAAAGCCCTATGTAGGCTACCATGATAGGAAATCAATTTGTCAACTGATAATACCCTTTCTATTAAACAATGCAAAACTATAGTAAGAGTGCTTCCTGTCCAATCATGGTCATGTATCCTCTACTTGACAAACTCCCATTTATCCTAAATTTTATTCTGACAGTAGCAAATGAAACTGTCCTCATGTGAGCATACAATTCCCCATTCTGCACATGTGGAATGCCTATGAAAATTGCAATTTGCTTTTTTATTTTAGGGGAGAAATTTATTATAAACTAACTTTGCCTTAAGATTTGAACCATCACAAAATAATCCCTTCACTCTACTTATCTTTGAATATGTGGAAAATCAGTGCTATTTAGTTTTGAACAAAATGGAAGTGGGCAAGAGAGTACTGCTTTAGATGACCTAATATACAGAGAACTAAGTTTTTATTCCTGTCACAAAAGCCAAAATGAAACACTTTCTATGAATGACTGTTTAATTTGTAAAATATTACTTCAGTAAATTAAACAGAAGAATATTAACACAAATTATTTAGTAGTTTACATACCTCAGGAGTTAACTTTGCTATAGAGGTGAAAAGCATAGACACAATCTTGAAAACAAAAATGAACAAAACATACTGTTAGACAGGCTTATTTGGCTTTACCACTAACATTCTCCTAATACATTTTTCTGTTAAATTCTCTTAACAAATATAATCCACAGCTGCCAGTACTTACATGTTCTGCAAGTCGATTATTGTATCGACATAAGCTGAAAATGAGATTGCAGGTTTGCCTGATGTTGATACCATCACGGATATGTTGAAACAAGAAAGGAAAGCCCTGTGATAAACAGCAAGATATTAGTATGTCTTTTAATTATTTATTTTTTCCAACTAGCTGATTATAGTTTCACATTTTGAAGTATTACCTTTCCTCCGGTCAATGCAGCCATATCATTTTGTGACAAAGTCAAATGTCTAAAATAAAACAAAATATTTATGACTTCAGTACAGAAACCATTAAGCTGGACTTGCAAATTAGAAAACAATTAAATTAAAGAAAGTATACAATGATTGTTCAATAGTTTTCCTACCAGCTTCAGGCCATTTGGTCAGTAACAAAAAATCAGTATTACACTTTAAAATGGCTAAAAATTCCATATTAAGTCTGAGTTCCATTATGCTGGTGCAAAACAATTAGATTTAGACAAGCCTGACAGATTAGAATTTGTCCCCCTGATACTTGGGATTCTTGCCTTTCTGAGCGTGACTGTTCAACCAGAAGAGCAATCAGGGCGATCATCTTTTCAAGAGCAGCAGGCCTGTATTTTTCTTCTGCTAGAGAAAGAATGTCTTCCTCTTCTTCCTCCTCTTCTCCTTCTTCTTCAGAAAGCACTTCAACTTGTGGCTGCATAACACAAAAATATCTATAATCTCAATGGAGACGGGTTGTGTCAAAATTTCAAAAAGACTTTAAATATTTCTAAACTTATGTCTGTAATTTCATCCATTATACTGTTTGCTTGCAAATATTTGCCTGCACAAATTAAAGTCAGGTAGACATTTAATTTTCTGCTTTGCATTTTCAAATAAAAGACATCCTGTGTGCAAAACAGCACAAATTCAAAAAATGGGTAGAAGTCACTCCATTTAGGCCTCTGTGGTTATTTATTCGTTAAGAAGTTGCAGGCAGTTATGAAAAACTGAGTTTAAATTGAGTTGATGGTCCCATGCTCAAATTTCAGCTGGTACAAATACACATCCTAATAACCACTGTCATAAATGGCAACATTACTGCCAGTCTCAACAAAAATGCTAAGTAATAAATAGCTATGGAGACCACCTACCCTCTCAAACCTAGACAGCAGTGACCCCAGAATAAATTCAAGGAAATTTAATATTTGGTGCCAATTCTATACTAAACAGGATTCAGTATTTAGCACAATCTAAAATAGTAGTGTGCTTCAAAGTACAACACAACCATTGCGGCATTTTTCACAAACACTATATTCGTTTAAACACTAAGAAATAAACTATGTCCAAGCAAAACAATCTATTAAACCGCTTTGAATTTTCTGGCTTAAAAACATCAAAGGCAAAAAAACATCAATGATTACTTAAGTCAAAATATGAAAGTCTAATTTTACATATGAAAATTATTTTAAACTTACATTTTCAGGTCCTTTAGTTCCCATGTAGAAATGGACCATTGTTGATATGGCTTGCAGTGAAAGCAAGAACTGGCTCTGAAAATGTAAATATTGAGTTACCTGGAGAAATATGCATACACACATGAGCGCACACACATACACACACAGTTCCTAGAATTACAAAAATTCTACTCACCTCCTCTTCTCCCATTTTGGCGAATTCATAAAGAAACGCAAAGTATTCTGTGAGATGTTTACTGTGAGGTTTAACACCATGCTCCATTATTGACAAGAGTGTCTTCACAAAGCGAGTTACACATGAGCGACTACCAATATCTTCCACAGGACCATCCATGTCATCCGAACTGAAAACATAGTTCAATTTAGAATTTACAGTATATTAAACAAATTTATCTTGAACCATTCCAACTAGACATTCAGAGATTCTGTATTTATGCATTTCATCTTTACCATAACACTCAAGGCTTTAATAGTAGGACCTATGGTGTATGCGCCTTGGACAATCACTTAAATTATAAAAGCCCTCTACCACTTCTGTATTTGATAGTGTTAATAAATTGATTAAGGCATGGCTGAAGTCAGAAAAGGAGCTCTGTAAAATGACTGCATAATGGGATTCCATATTTAATTTTTCTCTTCAATTCCTGTCTTAAATACTCTTCAGTTTTCCAGTAGGAAGATTGTCATATATGTAGTTATGTTGTTCTACCATATAAAGGCAGTCCCTTCTAAAGTGTGTGTGCAGGGCCCCTGGGGAGGCTGTGCTCAGGTGGCTAACACATGCTAAAGCCCTTGTTACCACATCCTCGCTGCTTTTGTTACCCATGTTAACTAACCCAAATGTGCTGACATGCTACAATTGCACCTTCAATTTGGCTAAATTAAATTTGGCTTAAATTAAATTAAATTAAAATAAAATTTGGCTTAAATAAAATTAAATTAAATTTGGCTTAGATCTTAAGATTTAAATCTTAAAATCTTTGGCTTAAAATCTCAATAAAGAAAAATGTTTTCCCACTTGACATTTAGTTAAATACAGTTAGAAAATTGTTATAATACTTTAAACATATCACATGGTGCCTTCCCCTGGGACTGCCCCATGCTGCATCTCAATGGTTAGGATTGATCAAGAGTTAGCCTCAACATGTCACATGTTCAATTTAAGGCATGATACAAACTAGCCATAACTGTTACACATTATACGTGGAATAACTTTGTGGCTCATATGTTATAATTAGCACAGCATAAATCAGCTTTAATGTGTGGCCAGATTACTATTTATTGCATGACTAACACTTCAATCATGTCCTAAATGTAATATGTGACAAGGCCCCTAGATATCCATAGATCCAATTTTTCAGACACAATCAGAAACTCAAACATATATGTTGCTGCCTTTGCACCTGCAAGTAATTACAGACATGGGAAAGAAAGAACGAAAGAAAGAACAAAAGGTCAAGCTGGAAATCTGGCTCAGGTGAGGCAAATATTTGGAATAACAGATTCCATTTTAACATGCTCCCTTTTCTAACCCTAACGAAGCCTTTAAACAAAATAAAAAAAAACTCTTAAGAGGAATACATTTATTTCATGCTAACAGGATAGTTTAGAATAATATAATAAGCAATAAAGTCATAGAACATTTAATAAGAAAAAAAGTGTTTGGGTTCAAATATTTTACCAGTCTTCCATTCCTGGTTGCAGATAGAGATGTGCATGCACAGGCCTCAGTCTCTGTATCACATGAATACACAAACGCTGGAACATCTGCAAATGGATGAGTCATTATAAAAGTGATTTCCTTTTTTATATATGTTTTTGAAGCAAATCACATCCTCTTTCCAAACACTGTCCCAGAACAAGATAATTCAAAGTAACACTCGAGGTTAAGTTGACTGTCCATGTCTTAGAGTAGAATCTAGACATGGTGTTGTTATACATGTACTTTCCTTTATCCTGAAATGGTCAACTGATGCTGCATATCACAAATCAGAAAACAACTTCCATGCTTTCCTCTTCCATTATTTTCTGAAATATACATACCTTTTTGTATACTTGGTCATTGACTATAAGTAAATTTTTGTGGAAAATCTAAGCAAAATTTCTTCCAAGTAATTCCTATGTTACTGAATAACTATATCTAACATTTATCTTATTATAAAATTTTTCTAGTTGTACTTTTTCTTGCAAGGCTCCAGCAAAAACTGAAATTTGAAATGGATACAGAATTAATTAAGGACTGATGCCTGTGCCTAAGACCGTAATGAAATCCTACTCCCTGTGCGACAAATTACTTATTTAACGAGCTATACTTTTATACTGCAAACCTTACCACAGTATCTTAACTGCTTAACCTGATCAAAGGATTCAGGCATTAAATAGAAGCAATTAGTATCTAGCTTGAGACAATTTGCATAAACCAGATCATAAATATTGAACAGAAATAATGACATCACCTAATATTTATAGTGTCCTTCATCAATAGTGAACATATAAAGAATCTTCACAGGAGGGGAAAAAAAAGAATGTAGGGACAGAATATTAGTGACCTAGTGAGCTTAGGTAGTTTTAACATATTTTTTGTAGAACATTTTTCAAGCTGTAAAAACTTTCAGTACTAAATGTGTGAAATTCTAGCTAAGTCAGCTGTCAGTGGGACCACTGGTATAAAAGGAAAGTCATACCAAATACCGTCAGAAGAATGCTGACTCAACTAGGTAACAACAGCAGTAACTGACCTCACTCAGGTCCACCCCATTCCCACACTGACGAGGTGTGGGCATCTGTCCCAGATAATGCTACTTTTGAAGGAAGCTCTGCCTTGGGACTCCCAAGAAGCAGCCTTATTTGGATTCCCTCTCCTGAAGGACCTCCTGAAGCCAGCTCTGGTGTGGCTTCTCGAGGGGCAGGCCTCCAGCTCAAGACCCTGGCTCCTCTTTGTCCCTGATTTCCCCAGCGAGTCATGGCAACTCCTTTCTGGTCAGCTCCCAGGAAGGAAGGTGTTTTCTTCTTTAAAAGAAGTCAGGGGAGAGGAAAGGTCAGAGTACCAATGTCCCCATGGGCGACTGGTGCCTCCCAAGTCCCGGGAAGCACTTGAGCCCCACTGGCCAGTCAGCAAATGGGGGGAGAGTCCCCCTGCGGCTGATCGCACCCACCATGGGGGGATCCCCCCTGCTGGTCATGGGCACTGACCCAGAAGTGCCAGCAGCCCCCACTCCCTGGCTGGTGCTCTCAGGGGAAACACCAGTGCTCCCACCTGCCCCCCCTGCACGTCACCTAAGCAGGGAACGCTGGCTGTGAGGGGTGCACCAGTGCTCTCAGGGGGTGCACGTGCAACCCCTACACGTTGTCACTGAATGTCCCAAACAGCACAAGCAGACTCTTGTTCAAGAGTCTTTACTGTGCTACTGCAGTTCCTTCTGTCCTTCCACAGACTCTACACCGTCTTCCCTGGCCCTATTCCTTTGTCTCTCTTCATCCTCCCTGCAGCTTTCTCTTTCCTCTCTGGGACCATCCTCTCTCAACTCCTCAGTGTTCTCCAAGCTTCCTTCTTTCTCCTCAATAGAAAGTCATCTACCCTTCCCACAAAACTGTTACAAAAGTATAGGATTCAACACGGGGACTAATAATCACCCAATAAAATTAAACCTAATGTCATGGGGAACCAATCAGGGAGCAGTCTCTGGGCCCTGCTGCCAGGCCTAGATTGCCATCTCTCTGGTGTGAAAATGGCATACAGGTGTTCTGCTTATGACACTATTTACAGGAATTCTTTACAGCAAAACCTGCTCACATTGAGCCCCCCAAAACACTCCCCACAAGAACCGCAGGCTAAAACTCAGCCACCTAGCCTGTTTCATTGCAACATCGAAAAGTCCATTCCAACTACTTGAATGCTAGGATTACTAAACAAAGGTATTTTTCCATTTTTCTGACGTTTAGAGAAGAGGAAATTGAATACTGAATTATGGTAATGAGAAAATACTACTTTATTAAAAATCGCACACAAAGCATGCAGTCAAGTTTTGAACAGCGTTATTCACCTGTGGGTTGATTGAAAACTTCAGCCTAAGAAATGCAAGAAACCCATATTCAAGAATAAGAGCATGGAAAGAGATAGCAAAAAGGCAGGGACTTTATATAAGCACAGCAGTCTTTATAATTTTCTATTCTTGCTTCTCTGGATAAGTGCGTATGTTGATATGTTGTTGTTTATATCATAAAACATATATCATAATACAAAACATGCAACCTGGTTGGTCTGGCGCTGGTGTTGTAGGAACCTTAAATTATGCTGTTTCCAACTTCCTGTGATTTTGATTGTGCAACTATAGCATTACATTAATATAGCATTTTATTCTGAATAATATTGCTTACTGAGAAAGAAATTCCCAATCATTGTAAACAAGGATGGACATGGCAGTCATATTTGGAATCTACAGTTGTCATTATTATGTTTAGTAATAAACAGACATTTCTGCCTATGCCTCAACTAGTAATTTTTCTACAAAAACATTTTCTTACCTGTCTCACAATCTGATTGGGACACTTGATTAGAATCTGCATTGGCCACCAATCATCATCAGCCATACGATCCAAAAACCACTGCAGAGAACACACACTGCTGTTTACTATCCACTCCAAATGAACAAGTATATAATAGGTTTTTTTTCCTCTTAATCACCATGTAATATTCTACTCAGGTTTAGACAAATATTACTACTATTGCCAAGCAAATAGAAATCTAAGAGAAAATGAAAATCCTTTTTTTTTTTTGGAGAAGGAAAGAATAAAGAGATGATGATGATGATAAAAGTTTGAATTTAATATCTTTAATGTCATTTATCCCAGAATCTTTCAAGCACCTGGTCAGAGAAATTTACCCTATTTAGCAAGAGTGCTCAACAATGTAACTAAATACCACTGGTGTCAAGAGATGGGCCTTAAGTTTATGCTTAAAATTAAGCACAATATGAAGTGTTTTGCAGAATAGAGACTGATTTAAGCAACTAGTTAATGCAGTGGTTTTCAACCTGAAGTCTGCAGACCCCGACTATGCCTAAGTGGTTTGTGAAAGATGACTATGATCAATCAAAAGTATGTGAATAGCCACACTTACAATTCAAAGGGGTCTGTACCTACATTCAAAATGTTTTAGGGGTCTGCAAATAAAAAAAAGGTTGAAAGCCACTGACTTAAGGAATTCCTGAATTGGGGTCCATATGCATTTCAAAAGTGGTTAAGCATTATCATCTCCTTTTTACAGGAGGAGAAAAAGAGTCACAGTAAGACTGAATGATTTACCTAAGGTCAGTACGTAGTTAAGAGAACAACAAGTTCCCTAGCTTCTGGAACTCTAGTCACTAGACAAATTTGACATTTTAGAAAAAACCACTTTCTTGGTTTAATTACATTTTAGTGTTTTCTACTATTTTAAATATCTTCATTCATCTTATGTTTGGTATCCTATACTTAAAGCATACGCATGAACTTTTATTATCAGATTGCTATTAGATATAAAGTTAATTATCTCACCTATAGATGTATCTAAAGATTATTATTAACACACATCTATTTCAGGATGTTAAACATAGCTGACATTATAACAATAAGCAATAACAACTCTCCAAAACTCAGACTTGGGTCTGCATCATGCAATAGACTTCTCTTTTTTGCACATTTAGAATAATTGTCCAGCCTGTCAATTTTTCTTTTTCAAATCTCAAAAGTCTATCCCCCCCTAATCCTGTGGCAAAATTCTTTGTCCATGCCTTAATCCTACCTCACCTCAGCTACTGCAACTTCTTTTTCCTCTGTTCCTTTTAATTTACACAAAAACACAGCGGTTAAAACCATCTTCCTCCCCGACACTCCATTCTTCCAATCCTTCCATTACTTTCCCTTGCCTCCCAGACTGAATTCAAGTTCCTCAGTTTCACCAGCAAGCTTCTACAGGAGTTGGCACTTATCAAAATGCCTATTAAATTTTGTTCTCCCTCTTTAGCTCCCCACTTCACTCCATGCCAGCA
>NW_005841866.1:2980128-3005330 GCF_000455745.1 Alligator sinensis
CTATCCTACTTTATATACATTGTATAACATTTCTATTTACCCTGAACAAAGAGAAAAAGCATCTCAAACTGCAACAAGACTTTGAACAGGAAAGTCCTCTTTATGTTTCATGTTCTTGTTTTCATGCCTTCCTCCCACCCCATGCCTTCCGTATGAAAGTCCTTTTCCACTCCTGTAATACCAATGAGCGGACTCACCTCATTTAAAGCCCTCTAGAAAACACCTTTATCTAAATAAATATGAAAGTCCTTTTCCACTCCTGTAATACCAATGAGCAGACTCACCTCATTTAAACCCCTCTAGAAAACATCTTTATCTAAATAAATGTATCAATATGAAAGCTAACTTAAGAGAACATGGACCATGCATTACTCCTGCCATGAAAAGGTTTTGCCTGAAGCTAGCAGTCTGCACACAGGTTCCTGAGAACAAGGTATAAGTCTTCAGCATCCTCTGCCACATTCTCAGATTTTATTACAAAGTCATGTACAAACGCAACATGTGATGAAACACTTCCTGATACTAACCTTGAAAAATGTTAAATTCTGTGTATAAAGTTGTTTTTGTACTTTGCTAAACCCTTCAGTTACTTAACTCACCTCACAAGCTGCCTGACTGTTATTAAACTGTTTTGTTAACAGTTCAATCCATTGTAGCATTGTGGGCTAAAAGAGATAGGAAAAATATTTTAGGTGAATACAAATACTCCAACTTCTTAAAAAGTTTCTGCTGAACTACTTAAAATATTAAGTCTCAAAAACAAATCCAATTTCAAATCTACAAAATGTTGTAGAACTTGGTTTATGGGAAGCATGACTTATGAAGAGAGGCTGAGGAAACTGGTCTTATTTAGTTTGGAGAAGAGAAGACTGGGGAGGAATTAATAGCAGCCTTCAACTATCTGAAGGATGGTAATAAAGAACATAGAACTAGACTGTTCTTGGTGGTAGCAGATGACAGAACAAGGAGCAAGGTCTCAAGTTGCACTAAGGGAAGTTTAGATTAGATATAGGAAGAATTTTCTCACTAGAAAGGTAGTAAAACACTGGAATAGGTTACTCAGAGAGGTTGTGGAAGCTCCATCCTTGGAGGTTTTTAAGATCCAGCTAGACAAAGCCTTGGTTGGAATGATCTAGTTAGGGATGGTCCTGCTTTAAGCAGGCATTTGGACTAGATGAGCTCTTCAGGTCCTTTCCAACTCTAATTGTCTATGATTGTAACTATTAAAGCAACTGAAATAAATGCCAAAATAAGAAAAACAATATATAGTTTGAGCTTGAAGTACCATTTACTCTTTAGACTGTCCATGTAATTTTATGTTCTCCCAGAAGAACATCGCTGTTCTCCCGGTAGAAAAATACAAGGACACAGACGTTCAGTTTTTTTTCTCTAGAGGCAAAAAAATGGATATATTTTATCCAGGAACAACTGAGGCCAAATTGCTCCCGGGATAGTTCTTTCCAAAAGACTGAATGTCTGCCCACTTCCTTTGGCTTAGCCCTTTCTGGGAATAGCACAAGAAGCACTGCCCTCTGCCTGGTTGCCTTCCCCCACAGCTTCCCCCTGCCTTCTCTCACTACTCGGCTGAGCAGCAGGGGCAGCAACTGAAAAGCCAGCGCAACCAGTGGGCAGGGACAAGGCTGGCTCTCAGCTGCTCCAGTTTCCCTTTGCATCTCCCACACAGCTCAGCTGAGTGGAAGGGGTGGCAATTTAAAAACTGGAGCTGCTGGGAGTGAGGCTTAGTTAGAAAAAGTCTCCCAACCGCTCCAGTTCCCCATGCCCCCCTGAGCTGCTCATCTGGGCAATGCCGGGTAGCAATTTGAAAGTGAGAAGGTCTGGCACAGCCCCACTGACTTCCCCTTGCTGTCTAGATAATCTAGAGCACAGCAGGGCAAAGCAGGCTGCTGCCACTATGGCAGCAAAATTCCCTGCCTTGTCCCACATTGCTCTAGGTCAGCCTGGAGTAGCATAGGGCAAGGCAAAATACTGTGCTCCTGCAGCAAGGCTCCCAGGGCTTTGCTGCAGTAACTGAGTGCTCACCACCCCATGCATTCCTCTGGGTCGAGTGGGACTATTGCCCTCCAGGGGAGAACAAGGAGGGTTCCCACCATGGGAGAATAAGCCCTCCTGCCAATCAGCTAACTGGTAGGATGGCATGGAATTCTTCTGGGGCTGTCTGTGGCAGCTGCTGTTTTTCAGGAACTGTCAATTGCCACTTAGAATCATAGAATTGTAGAACCGAAAGGGACCTGTAAGATCATCAAGTCCAGTCCCCTGCCATAGGCAGGAAGTTATTGGGCTCAGACAAGTTCAACAAGGCCTGTCCAGCCTCCTCTTGAACACCTCCAAAGTTGATGACTGCCACCTCTGCTGGGAGTGTGTTCCAGATTCTGGTGACCCTTAAAGAGAAGACGTTCTTCCTTATATCTAGCCTGAATTTACCCTCTATAAGCTTATGTCCATTGGTCCTCATCCTCCCTTGAGGTGCCTTCCTAACGAGTTGCTCGCCTAGATCCTGATGTACTTGTAAGTGGCTATCAAGTCACCACTCAGCCTTCTCTTACTCAGACTGAACAGGCCCAATTCCCAGTCTCTCCTTGTAGGGTCTATCCTCCATGCCCTTGACCATGCAGGTGGCCCTTCTTTGTACCCTCTTTAGCTTATCCATGTCCTTCTTGAAGTGCAGTGCCCAGAACTGGACACAGTACTCCAGCAGAGGCCTCATCAGTGCCCAATAGAGAGGGAGGAGCACCTCCTTGGATCTACTGGATACACATCAGCTGATGCACGCCAGAGGTCTATCTGCTTTCCTGGTGACCTTATCACACTGCTGGCTTATATTCAGCTTCCGGTCAATTGTAACCCCCAGGTCTCATTCAGATGCTGTGCCAGGCAGTGGACCACCACCCATCGTGTAGTTGTGATGAGGGTTCTTCCTCCCCTGAAGGACCCTGCACTTACTCCTGTTAAACCTCATCTGATTCCGTTCCGCCCATGAGTCCAAACTGTCAAGGTCCTCCTGGACCTTGACCCTATCCTCTAGTGTGCCCGTGTTTCCCCACAACTTGGTATCATCTGCAAACTTAATAGCTGAGCTTTCCACCCCCTCATCCAAGTCGTTTATGAATATATTAAAGAGAACAGGTCCAAGAACTGGTCCTTGGGGTCACCACTGGAGACAGCCCTCCAGGATGAAGCTATCCCATCAATTCTTGGAGCTGCCTCTAAGCCAATTGTCTACCCACCTCCCTGTAGACTGGTCAACTCCAGCACCCTCGAGTTCAGCAATTGACAGCCTGCCCCCTTACCAAGCAGGGGAGAGGACACTGTCAATTAGTGTGCACTCATAAGGGCAGGGGTAGCCCAAGGAGCAGCTATCTAGTGCCTCCTGGCTGGAGAGCTTGCCTGAGAAGGTCTCTTGCCATGGGGCTGGAGGAACATCTGTACAGTTTAGCTCAGTTTAGCTCTCAGGCTGTTTTATTACTGAAATAAATTTCTTCCAACAGAAATAAAGGTCTTTACGCAGGCTTAAACTAATTCACTATTAATTAAATTCTAAAAAATATCATTCACAAGGACTGTTTTATCCTTTTCTTAGAAGGTATTGTAAACCATATGCAAGTTAAAATACAACTCCACAAAACTAGAAGTTGTAACTTCATTTGGAGGTCACTATCAAATCTGAATCTGTAAACAGTCTTCATATTTACTGTATACCTTAGAACTCAGAATCATAATAATATGACGGCACAAGAACACGTAAATCGCGCTGCATTCAAACAACTATTCAGTGTGAATTTACAAGCAAATGAACATACCTTTTCTTTTGAATGGATAAATGTTTCCAGGACAAAGGAAGTACTTAACTGAAAAAAAAAGTGTTATGTGCTTAATCATACAGTGTCCTAAATTAGCATTTAAATATTTTAATTTTATGCTGAAAGTATGGTGTTGGAGTACTTTACCTTTGCTGTCATGAGGGAAACTGCTTTTGGATCTGGTAACGTGCTGGGAATGCTACTACACAACTGCCACATAAACCTACAGTCAGAAATTTAATTTAATTTAATTAATACAGATTTTAAAATATATACTTTAAGTAAAACCAAGTTGGAATAATATTCATTTAAAGCACAACTTACCCAAAATATGTATGTTCAAAGATGTTCTTGTCTTGAAGAAACTGCATGTTATCATGCCATATCCACTGAAGAAAAAATGCTAACATCAGATACAAGAAAGCAGTTTACTTGATTACAGTTTAAGTGTGATTGTAAGAACAAAATTATAACACTTGTCTTGGTTACAAAAACAGAATTTTCTGTCAACTTAAGTTTAAAATATTAGTTCAATGGTGTTTCATTGTTATTATAGCAGGTCATAGTTTTTGTCCGCTGCACTTAAGGTTGCCAAAAACAGTCCCCAGTAGTCCCTTCTTTTCTTCCACCTTTTAACATACACTTTTTTTTGCCTCTAGTTTTCTTGCATCTGTTAGAATGAAGTTTTTGCTAACTGCTCTAGATTTTTAAAAACTGGTACCTAACATTAGTCTTCTAACTCCATGCTTATGATCTCTGAATCAGTGACTTAATTTTAAAAAATTCTAAGCACCCAATGTCTCCCACTACAGTTAACTGAAGTTATTTAAACCACTGTTAGCCCATTGAACCAACAACTAGAATTAATGGCAATGGGTATAACTAAATAGGAAAGGCCTCATCCAATGCCCACTTATATAAAATGGAACTTCCACAAACTTTTGGTAAAATCTTAGGAGTAAAATTCAGCCCGTGGTTACTATCCAGAACAAGATTTGGTATCAGATCTCTCTGTTTTACTTTCGGATATTCTGTAGTACTTTTATCTATAGGAGTAATTTTAAAATTTAACCATGATGAAGTTTACCATGAATTATTTTTAAATCAAACAGGACCAAGTACACAATCTAATTGAGCATCTAAAGACTAGTCTGCTGATGTCCAGGCTTTTCAACCTCTCATCCCTCTACTTTTTGCCTTGGTCACTTGGGTGGCACATGCCATCTTCTCTAACTCAGACTCTCTGCCTGGCTTCATTGAAGACGTGATCCACCCTTTGCTAAAAAGTCCCTAGCTCCACTTCCAGTGTGTTCAATTTTTGGCCTCAGACTTTTTCACAAAGACATGCAGCTATGCTGTCACAAGAAACCCAAGCAGCAAACCCCAGAAAGTTATTTCCTATGGTTGCAGTGGACCCCTCCTTTATACCAACTATTTCCAGTTTCTTGTAATTTTTTTAATATCCATTTCTACTTCCTTCTTGCTAGTACTGATGGAGCTACTACTTTATTTAAATTAAGGTAAACTTAAAAAATAAAACCTCTCTTTCTTGGAGGTTATGATGTAGTGTTTGAGTTCATTTTTACTGCTGAGTTACAAACTCTTAGAAAGAAATGGGTTGTAAACGAAATATTCACACTGTTAGTTTTAACAATGTGAATACTAATGCTGTTATAAAATGTTCTCTTAAAGATGGCAAGCTTTCAGTCAGTTCTCTTAATACATAAGAATTCAAATTTCATTTTATTACTGATCTACATAGGATTCTTTCTTCTATGTTTACATTGGATTAAAACAAATCAACTTGTACCTCCAGCAACTCTGATGAAACATCAAATTTGTAGTCTTTGCCATTTTCCTCCTCTGGTTCCATCCGTTTATAAAACAGCATGTACGCACTATGTGTCTTTAAGAAAAAAAAATCTGTATAATTTTTGCTCTAGAGAGAGGTCACTTCGGTAATAAATGTAAAAATAAGTATTTAACTTAGCAGATGCTAAAAAAATAGTACCTTTTCAAAGGAGAAATCCATAAATTTGTCTGTAACAGAATCATATGTCTTGGTCTGTTAAAAAGAGAAAGTGGGTTACTGAAAATATTAATTACAAACTTGTTATGGTCACTTGATCCTGGACGGTTCAATGGAAGTGTGCAGAATGCAAGACTGCTTTACGTTACCTATGCAGGATCCATAACAAATATATTCCTTAATTCACGGGGCCAGCAACATGCAGCCTGTGGGGAGCCACTGAATCTGGCCCATGCAGCTGGAGGTCTTTGCCTATACCAGGGCTGGGCAGCAAGGAGCTGTGCTGGGGATGAGCAGCTTCCAGCCACACCCACACTGACACATCTCTTCACCCTCCCAGCTCTGGTCCAACATGACAGGTGTTTTCAGTAGCAAGTCAGTGGTGGCGGTTGGGGGGGGTGCTTTGCTTACACCCATGCTAGGGTGAGGCAGCTAAAAGGTCTGCTCATACAACTGCTTCTCTCAGCCCCTTGCTTCCTGGCTGCGGCACAAGCACAACTTCTCTCCCGTGTGGGCCTGTGTCAGAGCCAGGCAACTAGAAATGATGTCTATTCTGCCATAGCTTCTTCCCCCAACCCTACTAGCTGCGGTGTGGACACAGCTTCCAGCTAGTGGGGAGCTGCGCTAGGGTACAGCACCTTCCAGTTGAGCCCATGCCACAGTTGTTGGGGTTTGGGAGGATGGGGGGAAGGGTGGAAGAAAGAGGAACAGGAAGAAACAGCAGCAGCAGCCGTGCATGGACACAGTTGGCAGATACACTGTCCTAGTGCAGCTCCCCGCCAGCTGGAAGCTGCATCTGTGTTGCAGCTGAAAGCAGGGACCTGGAAGCAACGACTGTGGTGTAGGCACAGCTCCAAGCTGTCTGGTCACCAGTGTGGGTGCAGGTAAAGCCCCTTGCTGTCGACACACCATGGAAGCTACCCAGCCCACACTGGACCAGAGCCAGATTGTTCTAGCCTGCAGCTTGTAAAAAGGAGCTGACCTTGCACTAATCAGATCATCGTTAAATAATTATTTTCTAACAGTAGCTTCCTTTGGTTCTCCAAGGTTGTACATCACTATTTTGAAACTACTTCCATATTTGTCTAAGCTACCTTCTCTTCCTTAAGGAGCTGGCAAATATTCAGCACAGTTATTTTTTCTATTTCTGTTAAAAGAGCACTTTTCCCAAGTGTGATGATTTAACTTGTTCACAGAAACATTTCAATAAGTTATTAAACACACCAAGTCAGGGAAGCACATGTCCCTATATATTTATACACTGTGAGTATTTGCAATTGATTTAATACTGCTTAAACTGAAGGTATATAAAAGCATTCATGTTGATGGCAAAAGGTAATACATGTGACAGACTGAAAGGCCAAAGCCAACAGCTGGTACAGTCTTGTAAAAGAATCTGCTGTTAACAAACGTATTTTAGTCAATGACACTTCCTTCTCTGAACAAAAGATAATGCAACTTGTAGACAGGAATACAAAACATAAAACATGTTTTAGGAATGGTTGTGTTCTGTGTTAATGACTCCAGAGACCACAGGCTGAGGAACTACTGTATTCACTCAAATAGAAGACGACCCTGATTATAAGACAACCTCCCAATAATTAGCTTCTATATATGGAAAAATTATAAACTTATTATAATTTTCCAGGTATAGAATCTAATTATTGGAGTTTTGCCTTGAATTTGTCCCCTTCCCACTGCTACTGCAAAATATATCTGGGGGGTCAGGTAGCCATTTTGTTCTGTTTCCCTCTTCTCCAACTTTTTCCCCTGGCAGCCCCCTCCCCCTCTCCTTATTGTCAGACCCTGCTCTCCCAGAGCCCACGGAAGTGAGGAGCAAACCTGAAAACAATAACCTTGAAATTAAGCATCGGTGTAATAATTTGCATATAGTACCCATGTACATAGTTTATCCAGCATTAATGCATGTTACCGTTTTTTCAAACTGCTGCAAATTTTAACACACGTACTCCATAACACACTTTTGAGCAGCACTTTGGCACCTACTTATATGTAAAACAAACTATGCATGATATGGGTCCAAAGACTCATGATTTATCACACAGTTCATTGGGCTGGGCCCAATCAGAGTCAACAGCCTTTCAAGTCATGGTGCCCCAGCAAGTCAGCACTGTTCATTATGTGTGTGTACTCCAGATACCCCCACAAAGTATCTATATGCTAATTAGCCCCCACCCATGTCTGGAACCAAGTTTCTTGTCACGGGTCCTGGGATACTCCAAAAACATATATACAGATGAGGAGCAAAGCAAGTTGGTCTGCCTTCACCTCATGGAGGGCAGGGCCACATTAATCATATGCCAGGCTGAGGTAAGGGCCAACAGAGGGATTCTAGGTAAACTGTATGCAATATCATGGCTCACCATGACTGTAAAAAGAGTTGATGGTGAGGAGCACTGCACTTAATGAGCACTACCATAGTCTTATTCAGATGGGCTACAATTACCTATTCTTGTGGTAGGTTCCCATACACATATTACCTAATGTGGACCTGGTATTATAGTTGTGTTTGGTGTTGGCTGCATTTAATCAACTTCATAAGTGGTTTCCATTGTTGAGCACATGCTGCTTTTGCAGCAGTTTAATGATAGACAGTGTATTTAGTGAGATTTCATTTTATGTGATTATCAGACAAAGGGCTTTTTTTCTCCCACGCCAATTGGGGGGAAATCATCATCCTGTATTGGGGTAAATACAGTAGACTCTCTAGCAGCTAGAGTTCTTGAGGCACTACTAACAACAATGGCATTTACTGCTCTTCAGTCAGTCATCTCAAGATACTCTAAAAAAAAAATCATCACTATTTTCAAATGAAAAAATATATGCAATGTAAATCAGAATATGAAAGGTGTGGAGAACTCAAATCTCTAAGTAACAGTTTTGTTGGACCATGGACCAATGCATCCATGTAATTTATAGTTATTTCACTAATTGATTTTGATTTATTAGAGAGCACCGATCTTATACACTAGACACCTTGAGAGAGAGAGAAATTATCAGTATCACCAAATAAAAATGACCCCCACCCACAATTTGCAAAAACTAAGACTTTATCCTCCATCCAGAAGTGAACGCTGCAGTAAAGGAACAGAAATAAAAACTACAACTTACAGTCATTTCTCCACCAAAACATTCAGAAGCAAGTTGAGCAGAATCAAATGGTTTTACTTCAGCATCATTGAAAAGATACCTATAAAAGATTAAAAACTTTTGAATCAGTCTATTGCCTCTTTTACATTACAAAAAGAGATTTTGGCCAATAACCTATCATGCATTATGCCTCTTTTCTTTCAACCAAGTAGCTTGTTACCTTTGAAAGCTCATGCTTCTCTGAACCAGTTAGTATCTAAGATGCTGGCCTGCCCCGCTAAAAAAGCAGCAACCATATATCTCACACCCAGAAGCCTCAGGCTGCTAATAGACATTCAATTGAAGATGCAATGGGATCCAATCCACAACCTCTAAAGTCACAGGTATATAGCAGGAGGCACTACTGTAGGATCAGATATCAGATCCCAAATTGTGCCCTACTGCCAATGTGGGGGAATTCAGGGTCATGATGTGCCCCCCTTATTCATAGGAGTCATAATCATGAGTCATTTTCTTTCAAATTCATCACCTTTTTTAAAACCTTAAATAATCAAATAAAATATTAATCAAATCATGATTCCCCCTACCAGTAGGCAGCAAGATGGATTCCTGGTGTGCCCATGGGCTCTGTGTGCCACTCAGCTGATCAGCACTCCCAGCCTCGGAAGCACACCAGAACTCCACTTATCAGTGTGGGCCACACGTTCAATTTAAGGAGCAACAGGAACCAACCACAAATGTATTACGCACATTTTGTGTAATGACTTTGGGGCTTATTTTACTTAATTGTACAATTAATTACATTAATGGGTGGCCTCTGCTAGGGGTCCAAGTGACTTACCAAAGTTATTTTACACCGAATGGCTAAGAATGCATTTAGAGTGAAATATTCATTTGCTTCAAAAGGCAAGCAGAAGCTGTAAGGAGACATGTGATTTGTGTCTGCAACATGCATGTCTTGCACATCTCACAATAATTACAGATACACTGTATAAAGTTATGTGCTGATAGTTAAGGTTTTTATGACCAATGTCTGTAATACCATACGCTGAACAAAATAAGTATTTTCACCGAATACCCACAGCATATGGTCTACTGTACTCGGGTATAGCAAAGCCAATGATGTTTAGATATTTACCATAACGCAAGTGTGGTGGGCTAGTAGGGGGCACTCCTGTGCTGAGCCACCCGCCTCACTGTGCCCAACCGAAAACCAAGCCTTGAGTGCCTCCCTTGGAGCGCCTACGTCTAGCTGACCCTGTTCCTGGAGCACACCCACAAGCTGAGGTAACCGCTACCACCACCCAGGGTCTGGTCTTTGTCCAGGCTCTATAAACCCCTGGGGTACACAGGCCTTGTAGACCTTGAGGGTGTTTAACCCATTGTGAGATCTTGGGGTGTTTTCCTTTAGCCTGAAGCATAAAAAGTAGCCTCCCTTAGTCAGCCAAGCAAACGGAGGAAAAAAGCTTGCCCAATCCCTCTCAAACATTTACTGCCAGGCTTGCTATGATAGTTTTACTGATTGGGGAGGGAGGGCATAGGGAAGGAATACAAACCAAAAGGAATTTTGAAAGAAAACAGCCTTGAGCTAAACAGTATAACGGGCTCGTTGGCCCTTTCAGTACACATCTAGAACATGTCTAAGTTACTGGCTACAATTCAGATAAGTTACTCACAGCAGCATCCAGAGGATTCTAGATGTACACAGCTTCAGCCTGATTCAGAGACCAGAAGATCACTCTCCCAAGATGGAGGGACCTTATTTATGACCTTTCTGACCTCACCACCTGGACCCAACCAACATCAGGTATTTTCTGAGCCTCACTAATGTTGACCAGTGAATTTGAGTAACATTATCCCTCACCTTGAGGAGGGACAGCTCTCTTAGGACAGCCCTCTCAGGTCAAAGGCAGGAAGTTTTACAGTAGCCTGGCCACAGGGAGAGGGAATTTCCCCCTCCCTAGAGAATCCCATTGGCAACCAGGTGGTTGCCTAGCAACTGGGCTGATAGACACGTGGGCAGAGAGAGAAAGAAGGGGAGAACAGACAACCAAAAAGAGAGGGGGCTGGGATGGAGTTCTTTCACACCCTACTGTACTTAGGTATAGCAAAGCCAATGATTTTTTAGATATTTAACATAATGCAAGAAATTTAGGCAATGAATTTCACTAATCTGAAAATGTCTATAATCTGAGAGAGAAAGTAAAACAGATTCTAGGTAGCTATTTTTAAATGCTCATAATTTCTAAGGGCCCACCAAATCCAGGACAGAATATAAATTTGTCTGCTGAATAAGGATAAACTGGTAAAAAAAAGAAAAAGAAAAAAGGAACATCCGTAAGAACTGAACAAGCCATTCCAAGGAGCAGAGTTGAAACGTCTTACTAAACATTCACAAAATGAAAAATAAACTGAAAATGAGAACTTTAAACTCTCATAACTCACCACTTGTTGTTTTTGTAAGCATGGGGATTGACTATGTCTCTGATAAAACTGTAGTAGTGTCCACCATCTGCTGTCCCTGTATGAACTGTCACTCCTATCAAGTCATACTCATAACTCTCAGTTTCTTTCAAATATTCGCTGTCCTCCTTAAAACCTTAAATAAACAAAATATTCAGCAAATCGTTCCTTCAGCATTCAGAAAACTGGCATTAATTTAAATGATTCACAGTACTGAAATGTCCCCCTGAAAATGCAAACAAACCCAGGTATTTCTGGCAGGCAATGGCAGCCAGAAAGTCCACACCGAATAGCTGAAAAGATGGGTCCCTGCTTTGGTAGGGAAGTTAGTGTGTGCATGTTAGCCTGCTGCTAACCAGAAAGCAGGCACATATACTAATGCCACTGTGGCTTATTTATGCTCCTGTATGGAGGAAAAAGTTAACTCAGCTCCCACTTTACTGTGAAAGCAGAAGAGAAACCAATAATAACTATACCTAGAGTATTCTCTACTCTACACTGAACTGGATTATTGTGCTAAAGTTGTAAATAAAAAAGATTTCCAATTACCTGGTATTAACCCAGCAGATTATAAATCTATTTGTAAACAAAGCAAAAAACAGAATATATTGACTTTTAACTTCTTAAAAATATCACTGAATAGGATGGATATACCTTGCAGTGTACACATGAAGAAAAAGATGAAGTTAATGGTGGTCCTATAAAAGCTGTGTTTTGAATTCGCTATTAGGACTTTTGTATATTACTAAGAAACATTATTTTCTAGGATTTTTATGGCTTAAAATAGATAGGTTACATTATCTGCCTTGACAATCGCCTGTCAATACCATTTAACTGATAAGCTTTTACACTGAGACACACAGGTTTTCAAAAGTCTGAATTTTCAGTACTGCTTAGGGGCAAACAAAATCCAAATACCTTCTTTTCTATCATTTTTTCCCATAAGAAAATCTTCAGTGTAAGGTGTCATGTCCAAACGTAAAGGGAAAGAAAAGTGTGTGTTGACTTTCTCCTTCATCATGGTGACCATGTTAAAGGTGTATCTCATGGTATTGAAACTTAAGATGCGAGGCAATTTCTTAAAACATGCTCTAAAAAGAAAAGAAATAAAAAAATTAAAACTGAATTGCTTATATAACATTTGCACAAAGTGTCTCATAACTTTGTTCATTTCCAGGTCATTTACAAATATATTTTTAAAAAACCCCTATAGTTAAAAATAATAATCAGCAACCACAATACCTCAGACAGTACCAGCCAAGGTCGATTTGTTTTGATTTTTCAAAATTAATTTTGTTAGATAGGTGACATGTAACAGGGTTTACATGACAATACTGCATAAAAGACTGAGTTAAGACAGTCAGTAGTACAGTAATCACAGAGCGGCAATCCCTATAGTAACAATTACATAAAAACTTCTAAAAAATAATATTTAACCTTATTTTTACATCCTCATAACTTTTGATGAATTCTGTTTACTGAGTGAAAGTTACTTATTTGGTCCCAGTCCAAATGTTAGGTTTAAACAAAATCCTGCCAGTTGTTTTGAATTAGGAAAAGATTTTTTTGTTTAAATTTTAAGGCTGTTTCATTTTCATGTCATGAAACTCAGCTCTTTTAGTGTTGGAAATTATGATACTCATTACGGTGCTAAATTACCCTCAGAGATCATATTACTGCATACATTTAAAAAAAACCCTTCTCTCTCAGGCTCTTATACAATTTATAAGATTTCGAACAGGGAATATTTCTTCTGTACCACTTATAAGTGCAAGAAACAAGCATAAGAATTCCAATCTCTGACAGTGAAATCTTTAAAAATAAAATAAGAAAAAGACCAACAAAAGTTAATGTTAATAAAAAAGAAAAGATAAGAAAAAGATAATGGATAAAATGTGAATACATGAAGAGGTTCTATTAACTGTTGGTTAATTTTCAAGGCAGTTTATTTACAATATAAGGTAATAAAATATGAATCAAACTTCCAAGGAAGTTACTTCTTCAAAAACATGTATGTTAATGGACTTCAAAAGCTGCTTAGATTTGTTCCTGAAAAAGGAAGGGCTTGAAGATGATGAAAAGAACCAAAAAGGTGAGGTTACTATTTAGAAAGTGCAGGCATCGTAGAACATATGATCTTTTCCTAAAGATCATATGTTTCCATCTTTGTAAGACTCAGTCTTTTCAGACTGTACAAATCTTTGGGATAGTAATCACATCTTCATATACCTGTGTAGCCCTTAACTCAATGGGATTTTGAACCTGTTCAGGATCTCTAGTACAGCTTTAATTCAAATACTAAAACATAATAATGTATATAAATAAATAAAAAATTTATATTTTTTGGATTACTTTCATCTTCTAATCAAAACTCTTAACAGAAATTAATGAAAATTATAAGCAAGAAGAAATGCTAGGAATGCTTGGTTCTTTAAAATTATACCTTTTTTCTGCTCGCACTTTCTTTCCACAATGAGAGCATGTATACATGTTGTCACCCTCCAAGGTATCTTTAATAGTTACTTCATCAAGTGACTCCTAATTTATAAAAGAACAGAAAAAGACAACAGCAATAAAACCATCCACAGCTTATGACATATTAGATATTTAAATCAGGTACTTGCGTGCTGCACATTACTGTAATATAAGCATCTCACAATTTTTCATATGTTTACCCCCATAATACTCATATGAGGCAGGATACTACTTCTATCTGGCCAGGGACAACCTGCAAATGGCCACCCAAAATGCAGGGGAACATAGAATTTAAACTTTCTAATGACAAGAGATGGATTTGCTCCTGATATGAAGACTGGATATTATCCTGAGAAAAGGAAGGTCAACAAGCTGGAAATGGAGAAATTAATGCGAATTTATATTTGCTACTGTAGCAGCTACTAGTAATCAAATCAGCAGTGCCTTGAGGGCACTAGTGGTATCTTAGGCCTCTGGCAGACACTACACTTAGGACACAATTGCACCTGTTATTTGCATCTTAGAGTAGTAACCCGACTACACATTCAAGGAATTAAAGCTGCCACAAAAACCAGGCACAATAATAATCGCACAAAAAACGTGTAATTGTTATGGCTGGTTTTCAACACGCCTTATACTGAATGCCTGGTCAGGCAAGACCGCACTGGGGTCTCCAACTATCTCTGCTGCAGTCCCAGCTGACAATCAGCTGATCCTTGGCAGGATCAGAATCCCATCAGGGCTCCATCTAGGCAACAATCTGCTGATCCTTGGCAGGATTGGGACCACACCTGAGGTTCAGTTTACTGTCAGCTGACAGGGACCGCCCTGAGATTCTAGCCCTGATACAGTCCCAATCCTGAGGATGATCTGCTGATCCTCAGCTGGTTCCAGGAACTACATGTTTGCTAGTTTGAGCCCCAGTGTGGATCAGGAGCCAGCTGACAATCAGCTGATTGTTAGGCACCTTGCTTTCAATGTGCCATGCAGGGAAGTGCAGGATCATGATATTGGGCTCCCCCTGTATTGGACAGGCCACGTACATGTGGTATGGTGGAAGGCATGATTGTTGGGATTGGGGATCAGATCCCAATAATGTCTTTAATGTCTGTCTGTGGCCTAACAGATGCAGCTCTCCAGAAAGTTCTGGTGCAGTGCATGGGCCCATTCCAAGAGTGGAGCTGTACTGAGAACATTCAGAGTGCAACAGTGAGGGAAACAATGTTCAACTTAAAAAGATCTTGATGTGAGAAATAAAATTAAACTAGTAATTAATACATGTATCATTTTGAAATTAAAGATTTTAAAATATTTTGTGAATAATATGGACACAAAATTTAGCTCACATAGGGAACAAAAAGTAACTATTTGTAATAAAAAGATTCAAGATCCCTTTAGGATGGTATATCAATTCCCATATCCACTTGCTGATGGCCTGGTAAACAAGAGCCTACATGTGCCAGAAACAGAGCCCAGATGTGGAAGGCAGGGGCACATGTAATACAGAAAAATAAGCGTCTTTTGCTTTATGGCACTGATTATAGAACTTGATGTTCTATATTACAACTGTGAGCACAGCATTACTTACATAAATATTCTTCATATCTGCCACCTGGCATCTCACTGTATAGAACTCTTCAGCAGTCTGACTCACATGTTCACAGTCCTGAATGAAAACAGAGGAAGAGAAAAGCAGTCAGTGCATGAATGCAGTATGTTCAAATCTAACCTCAGCAAGAAATGTATATGAAGAAAAGTAACTTACCAAAGAAACAACGTTGTTTGTGATGACTCCACCAAACAAACTTTTTACTGTATTTTTCTGTGAATCAATGAATAAATGAATTCTGTCAACATAACCTGAGCAAATCTGTAAGTTTAAGAACCCCCTTTCACATCCCATTTTAACAACTCACCAATTCTGGAGACATTTCTTCTATTTTTGTTATCAGATCAGTGAAAAATTCTGTCATGTCTTTCTGTTCTCCAGTGTTAAGTGGTTGCTTATCCATTGTATAGGTTTTACAGAAAGGTCTTGGATTATAAGCTTTACATTCACTTTCCTTTTGGGGAAAAAGGGCAAAAAACCCAAAGAACCCAAAGTTAAAGTTATATAACAATACAAATATACTATTTATATAAATATACACAAATCTAAAATGAAATATATATGGAAAATAGCAATCTCTCTACTAGGTGGAATGGTACATTAAATGTTTCTAAACATTAATTAAAAGTTTTAAAAGCATAAATGCATAAGTGTAGCATTAATGTTAAAAATAAATACCTTTTAAAAGTAAAATTATGGCACTACTAATAAACAGATAAGTCACATTTTGGGTATCTGCTCTGATAACAAATACAATATTAGATATACTTATGTGCCATAAGTTATGGACTCTCAGCTACTATTGCAGATTTTCAGTGTTAAATTCTCACCCATACTTCTCTGTGGACAATTTCACATTACATATAGTTCACTAGCAGAAATGTCTAATGGACCTTACATCCAAGTAAAGAATTTGTCTTCCAGAATAATTTATAAGAATGGATTTCCCTATTTTGTATTGAGGTGGTTACCTGTGTGAGTCTGAAGTAAGGGAGATGGGAGAGGGTAACAATTTAGACATTAGCTGGTTCTGAGAGACATGAGATTTTGTACAGCTTTTTTTTTTTCAGATATCATAGCAACTATTATTAATGGCACCCAGATTATCCCTGGTCCTTGAGCAAATGCAAGAAGGGGAGAGAAGGAACAAACAGACACTTCTTATAACTTTCAGGTATAATTACAGTTCTTTACACTGTGAAGATGCAGGGCCTGCTCTCTTCTGACTAGTGCCAGGAGCCATGACACCCTTGGGTGGTTTGCATCTTTACTACCTCTTCATATAAACAGACTTAGTACCAAAATTATTCCAGTATGTTCTTACTTTAAGCCAGGGGTGCTCAACTTCTGGCCTGCAGGCCAAATGCAGAGTGCTTGCATCTGGCCCACTGGGCTGCTCATGGGCAGGAAATTTGGCAGCAGGGGAATGGTAGCCATTAGTATGGTTCCTCTCCTCTCCACTGCTCCGCCAAATTCCCAAAACCCAAGCCCCATGCTGCCAGTCACAGCTGGACCATGCCTCTCTCCCACATCTGGATTGGGTCTGGGCCACACCCTGCCCCCCCCAACCAGACTAGTCTGGGGGCAGGCCACACCTCTTCCCCTGTGAAGCCAAGTCATGCACCCTTTCCCCCATGGAGCTGGGCAATGGCCCCACCACCTGGAAGCCTAGGCTGGTGACCAGCCACACCACACCCTCTTCTGCCCTGTGGGACCAAGCCACGCGGAGCCCCTTCTCCCTGCACAGGGCCAAGCCATGTTCCTTCCCTGTACCACCCATGGGGCTGGGCCATGTCCCCTCCTCCCACAGGACCTGGCTGGGGCCAGGCAATGCCCCTACCCCCTCTGGGCCAAGCCACACACCCTTCTCCTGTGGGGCCATGTAATGCCTACTTTCTCTCTGGGGTCAAGTTGCAGCTGGGCTGCCCCCTACTCCCCTCTGCATGGGCAGATGGTGCCCACTGCACCAGCTCCAGTGCTGGATTAGGATTACCAGTGGGATCTGGGCCATGGATGGACAGGGCACCACCCATCTGGCTCACCAGGGAAAAAGGTTAAGTACCACTGCTTTAAACCATATGCTTACATGCTTTGGTTAATCATGGCTTTAAGGTGATAAAAGACAACTTCAATCTCATACCTATTAAAATGTTAGCTATACTTAAATACAAAGAAATAATCATATACATCTTTCTATTTTTGGCCAAAGTGCTTCTTAAAACCTACCATTAAATATGTAAACATTTTCTGGAGTTCTAAGAGAGTGGTCTTGTGCTTCATATCCTCTGAATACTGAAAAATAAATAAAATAAGATTATAATTTTCCATAATGTTCTTTATATAAAATTCTTTGCAAGGTCAGCACTTAAGGTTATATTTTTCTTTTTAGAAAGATGTTTTAATATTTCATTTGAGTTTGAACTAAGACATAGGCATCCATATACTCATAAACAAGGTGTATATGTTCTTATTCTTTTGTTTTTCCTAAATCACTACAAGCTAATTTTTGGCACATTAGCACATCATTTCACAAAAACCTAGATCACTTTCTGATAAAAGACATCTTATGGAATGGGAAATGTTTTCTAAAACTTTATACTGACCAGTCATCATCCTTTGTTACCGATGTACAAATCCAATTCCCATTGAAATAAAAGAGAGACTAGTATTAAGTTTAGAACCACTTTCTGGTATTGACCCAAAGGTAGTTGGCCTCAAATGGGAAAGTACAGAATGGTGCTCTGCTCCTGGGGTGCTGACAGATGTGAAACCCTCCCTCCTCAAATGGCGTTTGAATGGAAGAGGATGCACATTAGTTCAACCTGGCTCCGCAGCATCTGTATAGATTGCATGCTTCAACAGGGCTTTTTGGTGCTTTTATCTAAAGCTGACTCAATCAACTATTAAATAAAAGCACCAAAAAAAGCAGTGCTGAAGTGCCCAAGCTGTGCAAATGTCGGGCGAGCCAGATCAAACTAACGCAATGCCTCCTCTGGGCATGTGCTGCGCTTGAAATGGGGGCATGCTGAGGTTAAAATAAAGCACCATTTTGTAGATTTTTTTGACATTTGTAAGTAGACTTAATTGCAAGTGTTCTGGTGAGTGGCCCAATGCCAGGCAGCTGCTTCAGCTTTCTGCACGCCAATCCTAGCTGAACTGTGGTCAGGGAAACAACAACTGACAAATAGCTAAAAGGAGTTCCTCCAATGAAAGTGATCAGAAAGGAACTGAGATGCAGTATGTCAGATTGACCTCTAGGGTAAAGATGATGTACTACCAGATCAATAAACTATTAACAATAATTATAGTAATAAATATTAATAATATTTTTGAATATTTATTTCGGGTAGTCCCCACTAAATATCAGACACTTTCCAAATACTTAAGCACAGTGTTCCCTGCTCTGATAGGCTCACAATTTAGAGGCAGATACATAAATACACACTGATTAGGGGATATGGGAATAATAGGCAGATTTGGGTACACATCATCTTGATTCACTATAATTTATAACAGGGTGCTCAACCCCCACCCCACAGGCCAGATTCAGTCTACAAAGCCATGTAACGTAGCCCACCACTCCCCTACTGCCAAATGTCTAAGGCCCAAGCAGCCGGATCAGCCCCAGATGGGCCAGCACTGCACAGAGGGATTGGGCTCGATGAAGGCAGGCTGCATGAAAATGGCCTGGGTGGAATAGAGCTGCACAGGATCAGCCCTTAGCTGAGCTGTTTCTACCTGGCTGGGTTGTCAGAGTAAGCAGGCTTCCTTGCTGCACACACAGATCCTGCCCCAATGCCTGGCCCTAGCAACCCCTTCTCTGGGAACAGAGATCCCTAAGTAGGGGTGGAACGGGTGGCCAGACTGGAAAGTGGCCACAGTGTTGGGACTTCAACACTTGGGAGACCCTGTGCCAGGGATCGCATAGGCACCTTTTTTCCTGCCGTCCTTCTCTCAGTACCTACAAATATTTAGCCAGTGGTCATGCAGCGCTGAGCCCTCCCACTCTTCAGCTCTATGAAGCATGCACACCAGGAAGTGGATGCTCCCTGCAGAGCAGGCACCCTTGTTGCCATTAATGCTGTTACAACAGCCCAGCCAGGGCTGACCCCTCATGACTAGATCAAGCCCCAGTTGGGCCAACACTGCACACTAGATCAGGCCCACATGGACTGATCTGGCATCAGTCAACTGGCCCATGAGCTGAAAAGGCTGATCACCACTGATCTATACAAATATCTCATGCCACCAGCATGGATTTAATCATGGGGACTTACTACAACTGTACTTTAAAAGTGTATCATATTTTGTACTAGAAAAGCTTAGGGAAAAAATCTTATTCTCCTCTTCAACTTGAGCCATCAACCAAGTACAATTTGATCCTCAAAACATAGTTTATATAATTGCCTAAGCATCTGTATAAAAGGAACACTGTTTAATAATTTCCAACTTTCTGAAAATAAAACCAGAAACCATACCTTAGCAGTAAAGATGGCTTGCCTGGCCTCTGGGATCATATACAGCTGCTGAATAGTGGATGCCAAGTAACAGGTTGCTCCAAGATTAGTTAGACCCACAAACCTACATTCAGCTCGAACATCATCATGTGGCCAATAATCCCATTTGTAAGGTGCGTGGGAAGCTGGAAAAAAAAAAAAGAACTGAAAAACTGAAATCAAGTCAAAGTACATTTTACAAGACAATAAAATACTTACACAATATTGTACTTTACACTACTATATCATACTTCCAGATGTACAGACAGCAGTCCAATTATGCCTGCTCCTTCAGCAAATGCAAAAGGACGAGAGAGGGATTTTTAGGCACAACAGCAGTTCCTTGCATTCTCAAGATGCAGGATTTACTCTTTTCTAATGTCTTTAGGATAACTAGCCAAGTAGGCAGGGTCACTGTTTCACACATCCCACTTTACCCTCTTGGCTATTCACTAGTAGAACTATATGGAGGTATGGCAGGTGGCACATTGCACTCTCCTTAGCACTGGCTTAAGGGATCAGCTCTTTCTGAACTCTCAGGAGCTTTGGAAGGTGTTATGACCCCTCCACAAGCACAGATCTCTCTCAGTCATCTATCTCAGGCAAAATGTTTTTTCATGATGTTCTAGCTTGTGTGTTAAAGCCCAAACCTGGCCCAAAGTAGCAAACAGTCATGTTTTCATCATTAGCAAAATAAATTATGATTACTGGATATTAAGTGTCTTCTTTTACATATCACACCTTTTTCAAAATATTATTCAATTCTCTCACAAAATGTATTTCTGGTAAGCTACTGATATTAAGAAAGCTTGTTTTTCTGTAGCAATTCCACAGTGAAAAAGTAACCAGCTTCACAGTGGGAAAAACCTTCAGTAGACCTCTTAAGTGAACCTTAAAAATCTACTGCACACCAGTTAATGCATGCAAAGAGAAGTACTTCAAAATGTAAATTTTAGCATATGCCAACTATTTTTATTTGTCTAGATTAAATTTTAAAGGCTTGCTGAAACATGGCAGCTATTAAAGAGAGGCGATTGCCATAGCTCCCATATGCCACAATTCAGAAATGTTGTTTCTTTCACTAACAACTAAGTGACAAAATGTGAAAAGTAGAGGATATGTTTTAAAGATATGGATCTTCGTTCAATTTAATTCCTTAGATCAGAAGTTTTGGTCCTGATTTCTCCCAGCACCTAATAATGATTGCTGTTTTAACTATCTTCCTTAAAAAGTACCACATCAAAATTGGTGTAGTTTCTGGAATACTATAGGATGTATTTACTTTATTTGATCTTTCCCTCCCCCACCCATTTCTCCACCATCTTAATTGGATTTCTCTCTCCCCCCCACTCCCCTCTACTTGTCATTCTTTTCTCTTCCTCTTCACTTTCTCTAACATTCCCAGCATTATACCCTGAAGGCAAGCAAAAAGCCAGCAATGGTGGAAGCATTAGGTACAAATACTTAATAGGTTGAAGGTAAAAAGACTGCTTAGCAACTCATTATGCCCCCCCAAACACACCATAGACAAGCACCAGCCACTCATGCTCAGATCCCTAATAGCACAGTGACATCCTCTTATGTCTTATGTAATATCAGCCATTCACACACAGCCACATCGCACCTGAAGGGAAGCCAAATGGAGTCTTTGGCACCCATAGGCTCCTATCAGGGATCTGTCTTTTCATGAGGCAAAGCAACAAATGTACCCATTATTTATATTAGACAGAGTAGATTTACTGTTAAGAATTAAATTACAAAAACCCTGTCAACTGCAAAGATAGGAAGTGGTTTGTTAAAATATGCTGAAAAGATCCAAGGAAGAGGATCACAGCCACGCTACAGAAGCCAACCCCCCACTACATAAGGTTCTCTTTAATGGCATAAACTATTTGAAATAAGATGCAAAAGTGAAACTGTAAAACAAACTATTTAACAGCAGCACTGCATACAATCTTGGATTAATTTGGGTACCTTAGGAACAAACATCCCATCTTTTTCCGGTTGGGAATGTTTCCCCTATACTATTGAAGTCAGGCATGTCAAAGAAACCTGAAAGTGGTAAGAGAACTAACTAAAAGGAACTGGGAAAGGAGAGTGAAGAAAGATGCGACTCTACCAGGATGCATGGCTAAAATGGTCAGAAAATAGACTAAGTGCTTTGACTAACACTTCCTTCTCTGCATTATACCTGCAATGTGTTTATAGCCTATGTCTGGCAGCAAAGTATAAAACTAGGCAAGTTACACATACTGTTTTTATTATTTCAACCTGACAGTCTCTCTCTCTCTCTTTATAATGAACCTTTGTCTGTGATATGGCTGTCAACAGTCCATATGAGTAAGATGGCTCTCCTCATCTGCTAGTCAAGCAGGGGATAGCCAGTACAGAGATAGGCTTTTTATATCTATTTCCTTCTTTGCCTTGCAGCTTCTGTGAAGGCTTTCCACAGTTGCTGTCCCACCTTGTCTGCTTGACAATTATCCCTCTCTGCTTGACTACTATTCTTTCTTTCAGAGCTCTACATGCTGCCCGCGGGTCTCTGCCAGTACCACAGGGCTGGGGCCAGCAGCTGCCTAGAAAGGCAGTCCAGCACAGAGCTGCCCCAGCCCTGCTGCGTGCCCAGGATGCGCCACCGTGGGACAAGACCTGGGCCAGGTAGACCAAGGCACCCGCTGTGGGCTGGACAAAGGCCCTCCAAAGGCTGGATCTGGCCCACAAGTCATATTTTGCCCACCCCTGATCTAGTGGAACTCAGATCTTCAAAGCTCCCTGCTGTTCTCCCATTAAGCTTTACAAAATGGACTCAGATACCCATCTAGCTATTGTGAAATTGATTAAAATTGGGTGAGGCTCCCCCTTCTGGTTCTATTCCCAAGCCACCAAGTATTTTTCTCCACATTCTATAAGATGTACAGTGATTTGTGCACATTCTGTGTGTCTCACACAATGACAGACATATTTTAAGCACTTGGCTTTGGGGATGTTTGTTTCCAAGTTACCCATACATACCCTTTTCTCAACTTCCTGGAGAAAACGAAAAAGGCTGTTAAAATTGTTTTGTTGCAAGGAGGGCCGGGGAGAAGTAATGGCAATTAGAGCTATATCAAAATCCTCATATATTTTAAAAGAAAGGAGGCAACAGTTTTTTAGTCCCAAGATGTCCTCTGTAATATGCTGGAATAATGAATTCTTGTCATAGGGAGCTCACTGTCAGCGTGCTCAAAAACATGGTTTAATGTTTTATCCACCTTTGAGCCAATTTAGGGTCAACTAGGCCTTGCTGTCCTCCTGAAGCTCCCTAAGAAAAGGTGGAAGGTGTCACAAACTATTCCTTATCCCTCTTAGAAAACATGTTCTGTTGTCAGAAATGGAAAAATGAAAAAAGAGGGTCTTAGTCCATAAGGTCCAACGTCTAAACTGAAATACGCGCTGAACTGAAGAATGAAATCTTCATATACCAGAACCACCAGATATTCTACACATTCAATTTAACAATCTAATCTTCAGTTTGATATTGGTCTCAGAAAACATCATGATCATCAGCATAGCTACAATCAAGAAAGAAAGGGTCTGGGCCCAATTATTCCAGAAAATTTCAGCGGCAGTCCCCATGGTGTGATAACATTGAGGCTTCAAACGGACATTGCTCTTGTACAGCCATAATTTTATGGTGGTACAAGTTTTGAACAAACAGCTGGTTTTACCCCTTGTCATGTTCCAAGTGCCTAAAATTGTTTGCTGATGATACATGGTCAGTTTGTTGCACTTTATTCTCAAAGGTATCTCTGTTTGCTTATGGCACAATCCCTGTAGCTCAGGCTGCCCGTGCTCTCCAATGGCCCTAAACAGGGGATTCTTGGATGCAGGTTTCACGCTGTACCTGCCAATCAATCAGATCAGTTGTGCTGAGACATCCCAGCACAGCTGATCCTGCAGCAAAAACAACATCTGTTTCTAGCCTTAGTTAATTTGGCCATTGGGAAGCTTAAACAGAGCTTTTCTCAAAAAATACTGTCTCTTAGGAGTACTAATTAAGATAGCAACCAGACAATTCACTCCCTAAACTGAATTCTTCAGATCTTAAGGTCCCAATTCATTCTTTCCAGTGTAAAGAGTCAGCATCTACCCAGTTGCATGTGGCCTTGTTGAGGCCTCAAAGTTGTGGTCCCTAGCCCATGTTACACTTCCAATGACTCCCAACAGAACTCACTGGAAGAACACTCAGAACACCTAACTCTCATTCTCAAGTTGTGAAGGCATCTCTCCTTTGATTAGACATATCTCTCAACTTTAAGAGAAAAGCTGGGGTTTTCTGGTTACCACAGATGCCTACCTACCTTCCATGAACAGGAGGTCCAAAATTAATCACAATTCCAAAGATTCAGTAGTCTTCCTACTTCAGCATCCTGGAGGTTCAAGGTCATGAAGTTGCCTCTCGTGTTCTTTGAGATTCCCCTCCCAGCTTGATCAGCTCTGACAATTAGCTAAGGTACCCCCAAAGCTAGACCTAAAGCATTCTATTCTGAAAGGAATCTAACATCGTAATACACTAGGTAAAGAAACAAATGTGATTATTTGAAGTTCTTTCTGCTCAGGTGGTATGAAAAACCTTATAAATGGGAAAGGTAGCTAAACTTCCAACCTGGAGCCAAATTCTGGCCAGCCAATAAGAAAAACAAAGAAAAAGAGTAGACATCCTCTGCCAGACGGGCACTCAATAATTAATTTCTTGAGACATCGCTGTCTGAATCTGCATGTAATTGTTGCTATTTTTTCAGATGACAAGTCTTTAAAAGAAAACCCTTTCCAAAGTAGCCACAGGACTGCTGCCTTAGGGAGGAAGTCCACTCTCTAGGCCTGTGTGAATAGGGAAGTATTCAATTTGGATTCGGCCGATTTGGCGGACAGTGACTAGATTCAGTGATTCGATTCAGAGATTCACTGTCCTGAATCGATTTGATTCGAACGAATCAGCTTTGGAAGATTCAGCGCCGACTCAGAGAGATTTGGTGATTTGGATCGGCTGGGGAGAGGCAGGCACAGGCACAGCCAGGCGGCTGCCGGTTCTCCCACAGCTTCTCGCTGTGCCTGCCAATCCTGGGGCAAGGGAAGCTGCGAGAGAAGTCCCCCTGAATGCCCTGCCTGGCCCTAGACCCCACCTGGCCCCAGCCTAGTCCCAGCACTTAAAAGCAAAAAAA
>NW_005841866.1:3005361-3015626 GCF_000455745.1 Alligator sinensis
AAAAAAAAAAAAAAAAAAAAAAAAAAAAAAAAAAAAAAAGCTCCAGTTGTACTGACTGCAGCAGTGTCAATTGGGGCCTCCGGGTGCTCATAGCAGAGCCCCACCCCACACAACATGGGGCAGTGGGGGTTACCCCCCCCCAATCCTGTGTGGAAACTGCCACAGCACAGCTCAGCAGGTTGCTGGCACTGTCTAGGATCTGGGGTTGCTGGGGCCGAGCAGTGTTGAGGTTCGGCTGACTGTTGGAGCTGCCACAGCTCCCAGACAGCGCACGGTGCCCTGCCAAGCCACGCTGCACCCACACCATGGGGCAGCTGCCAGGAGGCTGGGGCTGGGTGGGGGAGGGGCCGGAAAAGGCTTCCCCTGCAGTTCCTCTGGCTATGCCTGCCTCTGCCCTGATGAGGGAGCCACGGGGGTTATGCTCTGGCTGCCACTTGCCCAGCTGGCGTGGGGTGGCATGATGCAGGCATGGCTCATTCCGGGCTGCAGCAGGGCATAGCCCCTACTCCCAGTGCTACTGTGCCCACATCAGCACTGGGAGTGGGGCCTCTGCCCTGCTGCTTGCCAGCTGATGCATGAGGTGCAGGATGCAGGCATGGCAGCGCTGGGAGTGGGGGCTATGTCCTGCTGCTGCTTGCCCCCTTCTACCTGGAGTGAGCTGCACCTGCATTCTGCACCCCCCCCTCCCCCCCGGGCAAGCAACAGCAGGGCAGAGCCCCCACTCCCAGCACTGCCGTGCCCACATCCCATGCCCCCCTCCCTAACACACCCCACACTCCGGCTGGGCAGCTTGTCCCAGTCCAAGCCCCAAGCCCTCCCTCCCTCCCCTCCCCTCCCCTTTCCCCCAACAGACTTACCAGCTGGATGCAGCTGTGTTAGTTGCCTGTTTAGTCTATGACTGAATCTCCGAAGCGACTGAATCTTTTCTGAAGCTTTTCCAAATCGATTTGGATGCTTCGAATCGATTCAGAGCTTTTAATTGGTCTCCGAATTCAATTTGGATTCAGAGATTCAGTCCCCGAATTGGGCCGAATCTCCTCCAAATCGAATCACCTACGTCACACAACCTTACCACTCACCTCTACAAAATCATATTTATGTGCTTCTTAGCTTGTTTGTTCAGACCTACTCCCTTCATTGTAACACAGCCCATTTTAACTGCCTGCTTCCTGCACAATCAATACAAGTCGAGACCATTTGTCCATTCTGATGATAGCAACAACACTGAAAAACAATTTCATCTTACCTTGTTAAATATTTTTTCTGAGGTGGCAGAATCAGTACGAACATCTTTCTATGTACAAAAATCCTTCCTCCAGTCTAGCTACCACCTGACTGGCTGAGAGCTGTGGAGAATGGAGTCACGTACTCATACTAGTGTTGCCACATCACAGAAAACAATTAGTGAGCCATGAGAAGTCAAATTTTATATGTGGTACCATTGTCACTGCAGAAACAATGGTTTACAAAGGTCTTTTCACTCAGAATCAGCTGTAATACTGCACAGAAGCAACCCTCCCTTTAGAAACTGGAGGTACATATTAGTAGACAAGCGTTTCAAGGATGGTGTGATTTAGTAAAATACATATTTGTAAGCCTCGTATAGATCAATCCAACCAAATGTTGATTAGTAAAGTATACCAAATAAACTCCCTCTATTACTGCTACTAATGGGATCTGTGTTGGTGATGATAAGAAAAATACTAGCTCTGACAAGGCCTTGTTTTATTACAGTTAATCAAGATCGTATTTATCTAGCTTAATTCTTGCTGAGCACAAGACCATTTTTTTAACATACAGGGTTTATTTTGCTTTAATTGAATTGTCTTCATAGTCTCCTAATAAAAATCTATTTTTATTAGATCTTTGAGGAAAACTCATTGCAGTACACCATACTGCCTCTACTACTGTTGCATCAGAGACATTCAAGGAAAAATTAGCACCTTATCCTTTCGCACCCACTTAAAGCAATCCCTTACGAACTGCCACTCCTATACTGGCTTCAGTCAATATGAACACAAGAAAAGCTCGTATAAAAAGGGACAAGGCAGTGGCAGAATTGGGAGCTAAAAGTTAAATTGGAATCAAGACATAGGATCCCTGCAACGAACATCAAAAATTAACCATTAAAATGAAAAAACAAGGAAAAACTTTATAATTTTTGGGGGGGAGGAAGACTAAGGGAGAAACAAATAGGTAAGAAGACACAGATTGTTTTAAAGCAAGTCATAGAGCTAAGCAAAGACAGAAATCTTTATTTAAAAATATTAGGAAGATCAGAATTGTATCACAGAAATAACAGGGGAAGGTGCACAGCCCAAGACAGAAAATTAGTTAGGAGTGCACTGATAAAGATTTTCTTGGCTGATACCGACAGCCAAATATTAACCAGTCATATCAGCCAATACCAATCTGATAACCCATTTGGTTACACATGACAGCAGAGGCTACTGGAGCACACGAAAAAAAGAAGAAAAATGGTTCTGTCAGTACTTAAAAATGTACTGATATAAATAAACCTCTTTTTTGGCATGCTCCAACAGTCTCCTGCATCACATGTATTGGTGTCCCAGGGCTTAAAAAGGGTGGCAGGGGCACATGAACTAAAGCTTGTTGAATAAGCCTTAGATCAAGCACCACCGCCACCATTTTTAAACGTGGGGATGCTTTTAAGCAGGGCAGAGCTGAGCGAGGTGAGGGAGGATGCAGACTGCCCACTGTAGGCTCAGAGTTCTCCCCTCTGCTGCCTTTGCCCCAGGAGCCCTGTGCTGGCCACATGTCTCTGTGCACAAGTCTGACATGCCTCCCCCAAGGGGTGTGTGCAGTGGTGGGGAGCCACCCCCCACACCAACGTCCGCCTGTGTCGCTGTCCCGCTCCCAGCTCCTGGCCCCATTCCCTCCCACCCCTTCCCCTCCACAGACTTACCTGCAAGGAGCTGTTCTCTACACTGCCCAGCTGTTTTCCTGGCCACATGCATGTGTGCAGCTGCACACACACTTCTGGCAGCTCCAAGCAGGACCCCTTGCAGGCTAGAATGCTGCCTGTCTGCAAGGGGAAAGTCAGAGTTTCCTGAGGGAACCCAGGCAACTGGGGGCCCTAGCCCTGTAGGCAAGAAGGAACCCAGGTGTCTGGGGACCCGGCCAGAAGGCATAATTAATTATATTTCTCAAAGAACATCATCAGCTACAATGACCACAAAAAGCCGATAACTGATAATGTAAATTACCCTTTTATTGGTGCCGATCTGATATGCAACTGATATAACGGTGCACCTCTAAAATTAGTATTTCAGAATAAAAAAACAAAACTAGCCACGGTTGGTACATAAAACATTCCACATGACCGATATATGAAAATGTAAATTTGTAGAGTGGATCAGATAGATCTGGAGAACAGAAAAAAAATGATCTAAGGAATACTATGTTGGAAGAAAGCAAAATTAATGGCAAGTCCACACTAGAGAAAAAGCCAGAGAAACTAGAATGATCAGGATCATTGAATCTCAAGTGGCAAAAACTGCAACTGAAGCAAGGAGGAAAGCCGCAACTAGAAAGAGAGGAACAAGCAGATTAAGATGACAAACTAGTACAAAGAGAAAATGCATGAGAATTATCAGCATGAAATGGAGATTACAGCCAAAAAGATCTTCAAAAAACAAAAGTGATTTTTTTTTTTTAAATCTTGGCTTGAATGTCTATACAGCTAGCATCTGAATGCTTCTGTAAGTGAAAAGTTTCAGTTTCATATACAATATATTTATTATATGTTTCTCCCTAAATATAGAGATGGGGACAGTTTGGAGAAAGGGAAAATGCAAAATGGGAAGTAATTCCCTTTCTGGATAGTAAGGTACTGATAGTGCACAGTGGTACTGTATCAATTACGATATATTAAAGATTGCTACCCTAGAGAAATTTGGATAAATTTTTTGAAGGCTATACAGAGAAATCTTAGAGCTGAAAAAAGATGCCAGGAAAATTATTATGAATTTTAATAGGAAATAAAACAGATAAATGGGAACAGGGTTTCCCATTTATACAAAGGAAGCTCCACTTTCAACGCTGCACTTCAAACTTATGAGTACAGATAGAAGTTCACCATAAATGCCTGCACAAGGTGGTAATCACTAGGAAGGTCATCCTATGACAACAGAGGAGAAAAGCTAATAAGGAACAGACAGACAATGGGAACCCAAACCCTGATCCTGTCAGACACACACAACTAGAATAGCCACTTCAATCAACTTCAGAAAAAAAGACTGGGAAGGACAATATATCCTACTTTAACCAAATGTTGTGATTGTTCTGTGAACTATCAGAGGTCAGGAACAGCTCAGTTGAGGGTAAGAGCTGCCCTTTGTCAAGGCTTCTTCAAGAAGGAAAAATTAGAAACCAATTCCAGTAGAAGAGAATGACATATATGCTACTATAGTCACTCCAAAAACTGAGCATATGCACTTACAGGACCAGATATTTTATCATATTCACTTAAATACAAGACCACCTGAATATAAGATGATAATTAAATAATAATTAGATTCCATGTATGGAAAATGTACACATTTGTTATAATTTTCCAGGTACAGAAACTAATCACTGGAGGTCTGCCTTGAATTTGTCCCTCTCCCACTGCTACAGTTGGAAAAATAAATCTGGGAGGGGTCAAGTAGCCCCCTTGCCCTCTGCCCCTACAACTTCTTCCCCCTGCAACATCTCACCCCCTCCTGACTGTCAGACCCTGGTCTCCCTGAGCACATGGAAGTGAGGGGTAAATTTGAAAACACTGACTTTGAAATAAACCTGTCTATAATAACTTGTATATAGGCAAATTACTATAAGTACCCATAGACTTAATTCATCCAAAGACTTAGTTTTTTTTTAAAACTGCTGCAAGGGAGACAGCTCAGTGAAGAGGAAGTTGAAATGAATTAAATGTTGTGGCTCACAATGACTTGTTGCTACTGAGGGGGGGCTGACAGCAATAGGCACTACCATATATCTTATTCAGACGGGCGGCACTAACATATCCTTCTGGTAGGTTCCCATCAGTATGCTCACCCAATATGGGTCAAGTGTTTTATAGTCATGCTCAGTGCTGGCTGCATTTAATCAGATGTCCATTACTGAGCACATGCTGCTCTTGGTGTCGATTTAATGAGACAATGTATCTAACTAGGTTTCCTTGTATGATAAGGAATGTAAGATAAGGAGCTTTTTTCCCCAGGCTGACCATAGGGCAAAACCTCATCTTATATTTGAGCAAATATGGTAAATACTAAATGGAAACAAGGGGTCTTAATTCAAGGAGAAAATGTTTCAAGAACAGAAATATTTAAAGATTATATGCGTACTGTTAAAACCTCAAGTCACACTAGCACCCCTTATGATACTCTTCTGTAGTAAAAACATAAAGGATATTTAAGAAAATGTTAGTTCTGATAAGGCCTTCATTGCAATTTTTCTAAGATACACCTACCCAGTTTAACTATGCCAAGTATGTCTAGATATCTGGATGCACTTTTGTGCTAAACCAACTCTTACTACATATTCTTAATAAATCTTGTTTTGAGTCTTAGATTTAGAGATGAAGTCATCATGATATGGCTTAGGAAGGATGAAAAAAAACAAGCAAAACACTGGCCTCTTGTGATATACAATTGTGGAAAAAACAGTACTCATCTTGAAGCACCTGTTTGGGGGAATTCTCTAAGTTACAGTCTCTACAATGTACTCCCTCTTCAAGAAACAATGCCGAGTGAGGTGTAGGTTTTCTGTTTCCAAAAGGATCTATTGGAGATGCAAATAAATCCACCATTGGGATACTGTGCCAGGCTGTACCAGCATGGGAGTGGACATAAGGGTTAGAGTGGGAGTGTGCACTTGAGGTACGTTCCCATTTTTTTAAGTGATCTTTATAAAACAAGATATTCTAAATAAAATCCATGCCCCGAAATATTAATAGTGAAATATATCTAATTTTGCACAAAATACTTAAAAAAAACTAAAGGTGAATAAAGTTCTTACACTGCATATGTTGTGCCATAACCCAGTTGTGGAGCAGCCTGTAGTTTTCTACAGACCCCTTTACCATTTCTACCAACAAGTCATAAGCAGCAGCCCTTGAAGAATGTGACTTGCATTTTGGCTGTTGTCTATCTTTTAGACTTGGCAGCAAAAACAGAAGATTGAAGATGTCTCTTAGAAACTCCTGTAAAACAATTCAATCAGTAGGTATATCAGTTTGTATAAATATTAAAAAGAACACGGACATATTATTTCATATAATTTCAATCTTTTGATGTATACTTCTTCATCAAATAAAAACAGTTTACATATCTTATATATACATTTTGAACTGTAAACTTTAACAGTGCAGCCTCTGCAATGTTAAGCAACGTACCAAAAAGTAGAATTCCCATAACATGAAAAGCAGCATTGTAAATGTCTTAACTTATCATGACTGAAAAATAAATGAGTCCACTGAAAAGGAGTAAGACACATTAACCTTAGCTGTTACCCAACTCTACTGTTTGATATAATGTTAGCAGGGGAAAAAAGTGAATGAAGGCTGCCAAACATCCACAACTCAGTAAAGTATAGACTTTATCTAACTGAAAAGTTTCTATAATGGCAGATTTATATAACCTGAGGAATCTACAACATAACAAAGATAATTGTTTCAACAGATCCTACATGTTATACCTTAAAAACTACATTTTAACACTATGAAATTTATGCGCTTCACGGTTTTGTACAATTTTCTCTTTTCTTCTGTAAATAAGTGAAGTAAACCATAATGAAAGGAACATGTACTAATGCTAAATGTGAGAAAAGCAAACTGAAATGAATGATCAACAGAATTTCTAGTATAAAAAGGATAAAAGCCTGGCATTGCTGAAACAGATGGCAAATATCCAGGGACATCTATACAGCTAGAATCTCACCTATCCAGGCATGCTTTAAGTAGTATTTCTGAAAATGCCAGTTTCATCCAGGAGTGATCAGACTAAGTGATTTAATGGTTTCTCTGGACTTAAAAATCTATGAATAATTAATTAGTCATAAAACTTTCATCCGAATCATAGTATCATTTTTTTTTCATATTGTTCATATAATGTTGACTTGTAATGTTACTGAACTATATATTTAAGGTTTAAAAACAATAATTATAGACTTTATGATTAAAATTACACATTAAAACATTTCCCAAACAAAGTAAATCTATGTTAACAGGGATATTAATAAATGGATTAAAGAGGTAGTATAAAACATAGATGTTCCAAGTCATATTAATACAGGTCAACAAATGTGAAATTATAATTTGTTACATTTCTTTCCAGATGAACATTTCCACTGGAAACACTGTGGGAACACATCTATACTCTTCCTTCAATATAGTATTTTAGTAATATTAATTCAACAGCATTAGCATTTAAAAAAAAAAAATTAAAGTGTATGTTGGCAACCCTACAATTCAAAGGCCTCAAAAGGTATGGTTATACAACTATATTTTTCAAAAGCAACATTACTCTTAAATGCAGAGTAGGAGCATGTATGTGTACAATTAATGTACACGGATAAACTCCAGAGCATATTGCAATATTATATTATACTGCAATATGCTCTCAAGTTTATTCATGCACAGCACACAGACTCCGGTCGCAGTAGCCCAGACTTGCTGGGGACCTGGAGGGTCAGCCTGCCAGCCTGGGATACTCCAACCAGGCTCCATATGCTGCAGAGCAGCTGGCTGAGACACAAGGATGCTTCAGCACAGGGCCTGCCTGCCGTTAGCGCTGAAGCACCCTGTGGTCACAAAAAAACTCTGCAGCAGGGCAGGACTTTTAAAATACCCTGCTGCAGAGTTCTGTGCGCCCTAATAGAGGCGCACGTGTAGACGCCGAGACATTTACTGTGCAGATAATTAGCTCAGTAAATCTCTCATATAGATGCACCTAGTAGGAAGTAATAAAAAATTGGGCGAAAGTTGTGTACAGAAGGTTTAAATAGTGAGGAAGGATCAGAGGCTTTACAGACTGATTTATAATAGGTTTAAAAAAGGGCAGGTTGATTTGCTAATTAATGGAAGACAGTGGATAGCTGACAGGATGAGATTTTGCTTGTCACAGGAGAGTTGTTAACTGTTAGCAATCATTTGATAAAATACAATTTGTTGGCCTAGTAAGCCCTAGATAAGCCCTAGTAAGCACCCAGTACCTACAAGCTAATTATCTTAGGTTAACTATGTAAGTCTGAGTAAAAAATTCTAGAGTATATTTTCTTCAAGGAGACAAGACAATGTAAGCACACTTTGCAGACTGAGATTCTCTCTGGATCTTTATGATATGAAAGACCTTCCTTCCTCCCTCCACCGCGTACAGAGTGAATTTATGTCAATAATAGACATGATTTGAGTAGAGCAGCAACAGCTTATACAAAGACAAAAAGACACCATGGAATTTAGAAAGAAATATCTCAACAGTTTATTTGCATATATCTTGACTAAGGGTGAGACCAGGAGCCAAAGTCTGCATCTAGATGCTTTTACAGAAATAGCTTTTAAAAATAATTGTTTAGTTGAGCTTTGAATATGGCAGCTGTTCTTTTTTAGTTAGCAAATTAAAGGCCACACAGATACGCAGAGAGCAAACTTATGGAAAAATGCAACAGTAATAGGACTGCTACATTAACAGGGCCACAGGATTGAGTTTTATCACTAGATGCTATTCTGTTTGTCCACAAATTACTCATAGAATTTATAAGCTTGTCTACAAGCAAAGTTGACTAAGTCATAGTTACATTTTCTTATCTTCAGAAACCAAAAGCTAAGTAAAAGCAGGGTTTGAGGAGTACTGAATGGGATCAATTAGCAAAAGTATAAATGTGTACAGACTGCCTGCTGTGTTTTCATTTTTATTTGTTAGATGACACGGTGCATTTTTATTTTATTACATTAACTAAATTCTTATTCTTTGATTTTTTTAAAGCTTTTCTCTTCCTTTTAACCAGTTTATATCTGTCAAAGGTCAGCCTGAGGACAAGATGCAACCTGCTGCTACAGCAGTTTTAATAAAAGTTAATACATGCCATGACAGTGCCACTTCCTGAATTCCTTGGATTCAACTAGTTGTCAACATAGAAATAAGATGCAGAACATCATTAATATACTTTAATTATTAATTCTTACATTGGCAAGCTGTTAATGCCTTTAGCAAGGCTAGAATTATTGACATACATTTTCAATAACAATGTCACCCTAAGTTGTCATTTGATGGCCTATCAATTTCATTTCTAAAATCACTAGTGACAATCCCAGAGTACAAGTGAGAGTCATTCAAAAGAAAAATTTCTTAGGATTTTTTCAAAGAGATAAAATTCTCTCCCATCTGATGGCTGAGCTCAAGATATCCACACAGATGTTATGAATCTACTACTGCATCAAGCAGACGTTAACAACTACTGTCCTTGTAATTTCCCATAAATTCCCAACATATTCACAGAGCCAGACTGCTCTTCTAAATGTTCCCTGGCATTTAGGAAGAGATTCTTTACAAAGCACATAGGCTTACAGTATCTCCATGAAAAGCCTCTGTGGTCTTATTTTCACTGCATGTGGACAGGGCCATCTACAACATTAACAGTCAGATAATTTCTCCCCATGGGATGGAACCTTATTAGTCAGATTGCATGCTAATTTCTTACAACTGCATTAAGAGAAGTTTTCTGTTAGCCGATGCACTCTTAGTCTGTTTCACACTTCAAAAAATGTAATCTAGTTCCATCCTGTAGGAAATACAGAACTGGAATGCTTGGTTTCTTTAGTGTTAAATTTTTCTATCTAGGTACCAGTAGGATTTTTCCCAAGCTCTTGTATATGCCAAAAACAGAAGGAAGGAAGGCCTGAAGGAGGTTAGGAGAGGATATATCACCTTGCAGATGCTTGCATTTACACCCCTGAAAGCACAGAAGAGGACACTGGAACTCTTTACTTTGAAAAGGACTGGGCCAGAGGTGGGAACTTTACAAACTTTTTTTTAGCTTGACCTGAAAAACTCCTGAAAGGACCACATCTACCAAAGTCTTACAAGTCAAACAGTACCTATTTGCCTTTGCTCGTGTGTATGGATGCAGAGGCTCCAGCCAATTATGAAGTATCCACACTGGGGAATGGCTGGTAGTGGCAGATTTACCTTTCTGTAACTTATAAGACTTTTCTTCACATTATTTAAGGCTAGTTTCTTTTATGCTGGAGGAGAGAGGGAAAG
>NW_005841866.1:3015647-3075209 GCF_000455745.1 Alligator sinensis
GGAAAGAGAATTTGGCGGATTGTCCTACTGATACGTTGTTGAATGTCCCCTCGGAAATCTTTAGTAAAAGGCAAAAGATTTATGGGATTTGACGAGAAACTACTGGTATATGTGCTGAACCATCTCTATTCCCTACGAGGACAAAGTGTGAATTTGAAGTGAAGGTGACTGGCATGTGCCTAAGCCTCAGAATATCCTGGACAAAGCTGAACAGCCTCCAATATTTTTACTGAAGAGACAGCTCAAATGTCTCAAAATAAAAAACAAAAACACTGTCTCCAGCAATCCTGTTCCTTTATATTTTATGCTATTTAAAAGGAAAATAACTTGCTTGCAGCAAAGTAGCATTGTGAAATAAATAATAGAATAATCTATAACATGCGATATATAATTTTACATACTTTTTAAAACTATGTTAGTTCAAGACTTATTGTCAGATAACGTGTTGGGACTCAGGTCTTTAAGCAAAAGTTTCTTGGAAAAAAAAAATCAACTGTAGCCACTGTTCTGTTCATATTAAGCCCTTCTTCAAACCTGTTTCCTGGCTTCCCTACAATATACCTATCCATCTAAATTCCTGACTTTATCTTCAAAATCCTACCCAACTTCCTCTCTGTTTTATTTTATTTTTTCATTTAGTCTTCTGTCCAAGCTACATAGCCAACTGTCTCTCATGTCCTCCTTCCCCTGTGACCGGCACTGTTTCACGCTATGCTCTAATGCCTTGACTTCCCATCCAGACCTGCTTTCTAGGCCCTCTTCCACCAGATCCCTCCTTAAAACAAACTTTTTTAAAGAAGTCTAAAGAACTAAATCTCTCAAAGTTAAGCTACCAAAATGAGCTAAAAACCTCCAAATCCATGTTACAGTTCATTATAATAAAAAAGATATTTAACAAGATTTGCTAAATTCTACTGTCCAATCACTCGTTTTTTTCCTATATCCCATTCCCCACTGGTCAACTATAAGTTATTTATATAGGCTAAAATTCAAAGGGAGACTCCTGTCTTATTACTCTTCTACAAAACATATTCTCTACATATGAAGTTATATAAGACATATTGTAAATACTCTTATTGAAGATACTAAACATTTCAGTTAATGCCCAAGTTAGAAGGAGATAATCAAATTATCTGAAATATACATTATTAAGTAAGACAATGAATGTCAGCAAATTACAGTAGATGAGGCTTGATGTGATTGTCTCAACTTTCACGTGCAATTCTATAAATCACTCCCATAGCCAGACTACTTTTGAACAAAGCACTGGAGAACAGAGCAAATCAAGTTGTTAAATGGCTTTGCTTGTTATCTTAGAAGTGGAATTTCAATCCTAAAAAGCCAAGCTGCAATGCAGGCTGAGCACTGCCACAGGGAAGACGAACATGTGCAAGTCCCTTGTCAATGTCAGGGTTTGGGCCAACTGCATCCATGAAGTGCAGAGAACTGTCCATAATTCTGTTTTGCCTCAATCTCTACAACACATACAAGGATTAGGAGGAATGGTACATAATTCTTGTGGCTCATAAACTGTCTAGCTGTGCAGCTGATTCACAGCTTTAAAAGCTATGCTAAGATCTTTCATAAGTACACTGGGTGCCTCAGGTTTTGGCCAAGGAATAATAGGTATTGGTGATTTGTAAGAACTTGATTAAACATGATTAATCTTGAAAATACTTAGCAATAAGCAAAATTAAACAGGCTCTCTAAAACATAACAATTTTGTTTTAAGATTAAAAATACATTGAAGATAGGGAGAAAGGATGCAAAAATAAGCTCCACTTTACTCTTTCAATCCAATTAGCAAACATGTTTCTGGCAATCACCATAAAACCAGTATTTACAGCAACTATGCTCAAGAAAGGACAAAGGTTAAATACAGTAACAAAATGTGACATTATTTATTTGATAATCTTTTCTAGGTCTTTTATCCCTACCTGTCCTTCCCGTGAAAATTTAAAGGGCGGCTTGTGTTTAATAACACTTGTTGCAAGCCGCAGAAGTCCTGTTAGCCCATCATCTTCTATGTTACCATCTTGATAGTCAAGGATTTCTCTGCTATAGAAAAAAAAAAGAAAAAATAGACTTTTTTACTGCATTAAAAATGAAACAGAAAATTTCACATAAAATTATCACTAGCAAAGTTTACCTCCGAATGCAGTCAGCCAGGTGTCTTGCTAGGGCATCTAAATCAAGCAATGTTGTCTGAATTAAAAAAACAAAGAAAATGGAACATAAATGGAAAATAATTATATATCTCTTAGTTGATTCATAAACTGTCCTAAATAAACTTAGTTTGCAATTACAGATAAATTTGTTGAAGAAGAATTTGCAATTTCAGGAGCCAACAAGATATAGAAAAATGTAAAACATCTAAAACGTAAGTTTTCAACAAATGTGTATTTATATCAAAATATGTGTAACACTATTTAATATTTTGTTGATTATATTGAAAATTTCAAATTCCGACTTCAATTCCACAAGTTACAAAAATATCAGCTATTAATATGGGTAAAGAAACATAGATTATAAACTGCAGAGAAGATCCAACTGGACACTCCAGTCTGCAATTACAGAAGCAGTCAAAAATGTGATTTTGGACACACAGAGAACTTTTTAGAATTGAGACAGGTCCGGGCTTATTTTCTATCAGCCCTCTTCCTCTCCCTCAACTTAATTTCACATGTGCCCACTTACCTACCTCTCTGCCCTATCACCCTCAATCCCCTTCCCTCTGGTGTCCTTTCTCTCTCTACTTTTTAGCTTACCCTTTCCTACCTATACTCTTCCCCCCAAACTACACTTACATGCTTGCTATTATCATATAATTTACGCTATGACCTACTTTTAAGGTTTTATAGGGCAGTCTCTATTGATCTTTGTACAGTGCCTACTACAACACAGCCCCAATTCTTGGTACATCTCTATGAGCTATCACAATAAACACAAATAATAATTATACTACATCATTTTAAGGATGAAGCAGTTTGTGAACTTCCCTGAGAAAAAGCAACCTCTGCCCATTATCACAAGCTAGGTGACAATAGCAAAGTTAGCCAAAATTAATTGTTCCCAGTCACCCTGTCTGGCTGTATAAGTTCGAGTTCCTGTTGCTAAAAGGAACAACTTTTTTGGCAAAAGACTGGACTCCAGCCTAGCAGATGGTCTTGGCCAAAATAATTTATACATTTGTGGTTTCTAGACTTACTGTACTAAGCTACATGGCCTCAAGGAAACACCTCCATCTGGCACCGAATATAGCAGCCACTCTCACTGGTTCTCAAGCAAGGTGCTGCAACACTCAGAAATTTTGAACAAGAAATCATTAAATTAAAAAAAATTCTGACCTGTTATGGTCCTTCTGAGTTTGTTGCAACAAAAGAATTGCTCTATTTTTTTGTAGCAAAAAAACCCGAAAGTGAGAAGAGTTGGCATTTTCTGAGGGGTGCCTCAACTCTAAGGAGGGGTGCCATGAGACATAACTGGCCAAGACAACTGCAGCAGTCCTTCCTCTCCTTTCCCCATTTCCCTTTTGCTTTGGAGGCTTTGTCATGTAGGAGCAAACGCAAGCAAGGGACTCCAAAAATTTTTAATTCTCAAGAGTGGCACTGGATTTTGCTACTGCTAGGAAGAGAATTCACCCCATTATTTTTGGGCAAATGCTCAGGTCAAGGGAGCAACCCCTTTCCCCCCCCAAAAAAACCCTCCTGAATTCAGTGGCAAAAACATGGCTTGGAATCTCTCAGAAGGTAGATATGCACCTTTTTAGACTAACTAAATAAGATAGCCATAGATATATAGAACACAAACTTTCATGAACCCAAATTCTGAGTTTTGAAATGTCTCCCTAGCAGCAGCAGACTCCATTGCTGCTCTACAGGACCAGATACAGACATTACACTTTTACCAATATAAGGGATCAACAGGGGTCTCAGTTTTCCATTTCCTGCAGAAAAATGTGGGAAAACATTTATTTTCCCTTTTAAAGGAGAAAAACACAGCCTTTCCCCCTTGAAGTGGGAAGCTGGATTTCTCTTTGCAGGCTAGTAGTAGTCCAGGGGAGCAGGGGGAGGAGGGCAACTGAAGGCAGGGAGAACCATGTGCGTTTATGCACGCACACACACGGCTGGCAATGCAACCAAGGCAGGGTAATGCGAGCAGCCCCAACAGCTGGATACAGGTAAGTCTATGGGATGGGGGAAGCTTGGAGGGCCAAAGCTTGGGGACTGTCCAGGGGGTTGTGTGTGGGGCAGGCATGTGTGAGCATGGGCATCAACCCTCAACAGCCCAGCTACACAGCTCTCTGCTGCCCCTGAAGGCCCCCCCTCCTCCTTCCTCTGCTGGAGTTCTGTGAGTCTGTGCAGGGCCAGCCAGGGCGGGGGGCAACTGGGGCCCCCACTCCAGCATGGTGGGGGAAAGAACAACTGTGGGTTGGGAGTGAGAAGCAACGGCATGGGCAGATGCAGGGCACCGGCATATCAGGTTCCTCAGTGCCACTAAGTAGCAGGACGGAGCGGGGTGGGGGGGAGGGAGAAGGAATGGCCACAGCTGAACCCATATCCTTGTGAGAAAAAGGGAGCAGGGGGAGCTCTGATTTTCCAGAATAAAAAAACCCAAATCAAACATCAAAATATATAGGTATTTAAAATGTATTTTATTATAATGATTAGAGGCATACCGATACATCCATCCGATATCAGATCAGTACTGATATAAAGAAAATTGTCTATATTGGATATCAGCCTGATGGGGCCAATAATTTGGCTGATAAATGCCCGTGCTGTGCACAGCTGCAGCACAGCACAGAGCAGAGCTAGCAGTATGGAGAGCTGCCTCCAGCTGGTAAATTGGAAGGGGAGGGAAGGGGCGTGGAAGAGCAGATTAATGCCCCCCACCGTGAGGCAGGGGCAGGTGCTGCCCAGCTGGGACGGGGCGGGGGGGCAGGGGACAAAGGAGCAGTTCTGGGGATGGGGGCAGCTCCCGCCACTGCTTGTACCCTGGGGGAGGTGCCTCCAGATCTGCACAGCATGGGGCAGGCTGCTGCTGCAGGGAAGTCAGAGCTGGTGCTGCGCAGGGCTTTTCTTGCTGGGGGCTGGGCTTAGAGCAGGCTCTGGCAGTGCTGGGAAGAGGCTGTAGCCACCCCAAATTTCACCGCAGCTCCACTCCCAACCCTGTGCCGCTGCCCAGCACAGCTGCGGCTTTTGCTGGCACTTTTCCCCAAGGTGGGGCATACAGCCAGGGCTGCACCTGACAGCGCAGGGCTGGAAGTGGAGCTACGGCAAAATTTGGGGTGGCTGTAGTCTCCTCCCAGCACCAACGAAGCCCACTCCAAGCCCAGCCCCTGGTGAGAACAGCCCCACGCAATGCTGGCTCTGGCTCTGCCCTGCTGCTGCTCCACGCTGCACAGATCCAGAGGCCCCCCACTGGCCCTGCCCTCCAAGGGTGTGGGCAGCACTTGCCCCTGCCCCCTCCCTCACCATGGGGGGGGTGGTGTTGCTCACCCCCCCATGCCCCTTCCCTCCCTGCTCCCCTCCCACCACACCGAACTTACCACCTGATGCCAGCTATATTGATATCGGATCGGTATCGGCCAATATGCCTCCTTAAATATCGGCTATCAGTATCAGCCCCCAAAATCTCTATCGGTGCACCCCTAATGATTCAGGCACTGGCAGGCTTCCAAATTGTTAGGGAGCTGGGGCTTATGACTTTTAAGAAAAGGCTGAGGAAACTGGGTTTATTTAATCTGGAGAAGAGAAGACAGGGGGGATTTAATAACAAACTTCTACTACCTGAGGGATGGTTCCACAGAGGATGGAGCTAGACTGTGTTCAGTGGTGGTAGATGACAGAACAAGGAGCAATGGTCTCAAGTTGCAGCAAGGGAAGTTTAGGTTAGATGTTACAAAGAACTTTATCACTAGGAGTGTAGTAAAACACTGGAACAGGTTACCCAATGAGGTAGTGGAATTGTCATCCTTGGAGATTTTTAAGACCCAGTTAGACAAAGCCTTGAGTGAGATGATCTAGTTGGGGACAATTCTGCTTTGAGCAGAGGGTTGGAGTAGATGACCTCCTGAGGTCTCTTCCTAATTTTCTATGATTCTATGTAAATTATTTTATCAATTTCAGTGTTAAAATCCAGAGAGCTTGGGTATTTTGTTTTTTATTAAGTAATAAGAGAGTTATTTAATACATGCATATAATAGCCTCTCTTTTTAAAGAAATATCTATAAATATTCCACACATTTTAAATACAGAATATGCTTATTTTATTTTAAGAGCAAAATTTTACCAGTGCAAATACAACTGACAAAGCGAAAAAATGAAAAACACCTGTTAATTGAGACTAAACTAAATCACACCTACCTGTGTGGCATCTTTTACATGTATGTTATCAATCAGTTTGCATAGCAACCAAAAATACTCCTTACAACCAGGTCGCAACACTGGTTCTTCTTCATAATCCTCTATCTGTAAAATATATTTTTATTTTTTATCAAAAACTATGCCTAAAGAACAATTTGGACAGCTTAAAAAGTAGGGTAGAACAAGCTAAGGATACTTCTGCTGCAGTTAACAGATTTGCTATTTCCAACAACATCCATCTTAATCAGAAACCAAATAAAATGATGGACAGAAACTGAAATTAATTCCAGATTGGAAATGATGCACTTTTCGTCTAACATAAAAAATAAATGATAAAACAAAGTAATTATATTTTCTTTTGAATTTTCTGTTAATACTTACGAAATCAGAGTTCCCCAAACAAGCTACCACAACAACAACAATGAATTGTGGGAATTTTTCATGATATTTTTACTTTCACATTTAACACAATAATTTAGAAAATTGCTATCACAATAGCTGAAGCAGAATGCTACTGATACAGCTTCTTGCATTGTTGAGAAGTATGTTACTTTATTTGCGCTCCTTTCTAACTGACCTAAGAAAATCTTGTTGAATCTGACCTCCCAACTGGAAATAAGATTTTGGCAGCCTTCCATAATAGGCAAGATAGCAACAGGAGCTACTTGGAGGCAGGAAAGCTTTCTCCCTATTCAAACTAATTTAGAAACAGATTGTTTAAAGCTGATGCAAAGCCTTGAGGAAACCTCCTGAAATTGGTTTTAATTTATCTCTAACTAGTCTAAAACAGCATGAACCTGTCACTTCAGTTTGTTGTGGTGATAATAAGACTGACTTCTGCGCAGAACTGGGATCAGCAAGGTTTAAAAAAAAAAAAAAAGCCACATACAAAGTAACACTGGTTTAATGAAGGGCTTTCCTATTTTCAGAAATTAAGCTGGATTAATACAAAGAACAAATCTGAAAAACAATTACTACTCCTCCCAGTATAATTCCAGACAAAACTATATATGAAGTTATTCAGGATTACAGTATTATTCTTGAAAAAATGGAATGAATTTCAGACCTTTAGTTAAATAATTGTTATTTCTATATGTTACATGGGCTTTCCAGAAAGGAGTGAATTTCAGCCATAACGATCAAGGATTATTTTTCTTTCCCATTGTTCTTCTTTATAATCTTTTCTCTTTCAATTAAAAAAAACAAACAAATGACAAATTTACCACTGACATGCAAGTGAAGCAAATAGTTAAATTCTCACCCTAATAGGCTTTAGTGCCTGAGCATCAGGAAGAAACTTTAATAACGTTGATGCCGCCAGTAGCAGAAAAGATCGATTAATTGAGTCTCCCCCATCCAAACCAGAAAGAGATAATTTGTACAGGCCATTACAGGACTCATGGCGAACTGCAGTCTGAAAGAAAAAAATTCAAATGGTTAAAAAGTAATACTGTAGATGTGATTACCTTTTACTCTTCTCTTTCATCAATGCGTATATGTTACTGTTCTTAATACAGCTATTGGACCAAGGCAGGATATTATCCTTCCAGAGGTTGATTTTTGCAGCTTAATATTCACTTAATAATCAGATTCAGAAAAATGCAAAAGTAAGGTGCCACCAGGAAAGTTAACCTGTCTTTACCTCACCCCTTGTGGCTTCTTTTCTGACAAATATTAAAAGAAAAAAAAATGTACAATGAGAGAGCTTATGTGCTTTTTAGAACAAATATTCCTGCATTCCTGGTCTTATATTTAATGTTTTTATTTTCAATAGACATCTTCATTTTTTCACTCCTTTTCGTTATTTTTTTTTTTTTTTTTTTTTAAGAAAAGAAAAAAATTCAGAGGTATTCAATTTAGGAATCTTACATGCTCCTTGCTCTAGAATCATTTGGCTAGAGCATCAAATAAAATGTTTTCTCTTACAAAACCACAGGCCTTCTACATTTAAGTAGCCACTAGCAAGCAAAGAAATTTTCCATTATACATGCTCAGTACAACAATTAAACCAAACCAAAATGATTTTCCAACTAAGGAAACACATGAATCTTAATTTATTAACATTTTAATACTCAGTTTCAATTTTCACCTGATTTAACTCTCTGCAAAAAAAAAAAGTAGTTATTTTCCTAATGGAAAAAAAACATACTTTTTAGTCATTAAATTCAGAGAATGTAAGTGGTTGCTGGGTCTTAAACCAGATATCACTTGGCATCATTGGCAACAAACTTCTTTGAATTCAGCAGAGTAAGATCATGTCATACCGGGTAAGACTACAAGTCCATTCAGGAACAGTAATCTGCATCTCAGTGTCAGACAGTGGATGTTAAGGGAAAGAATATTTATGCACAGCCATGCCAGACTGATCTTATCTGTCCCCTGCTCCTCTTCTCAGTATTTAGAGGTCTAGAAAATAATACTTTGGGTGTTGTTCTCCTGACTGTCATGTTGAATATTCAATGATGGACTGAATCTGTATGATCTGTTCAATTCTATTTTGAACCTGACTAAATTATCAACCTCTACAACATCTTGTGGCAACGAGTTGCACACGTTAAATATATACTATGTGAAAAGACCTTCCATTCGTTTGTTTTAAATTTGCTACCTGATAAAATCACTGTATGTCCCCTAATTCTAGTACTGTCAGAGACAATAAATACCATAGTAAATCTGTATGTAGTTTCTCCATGCTGTTCATGATTTTATATACCTCTACCATATCCCCCGCATCCTCTTTTCTTTAAGCTGAAGAATTCTAACCTATTTAGTCTCTCCTCACACAAAGGCCTCTCTATTACACTGGTCATGCTTGTTGCTTTCTCTGCTCCTTTTCTACCTTTACTATATCCTTTTTAGATGAAGGGACCAGGCAGAAGAGGTACAGAACTCAAGGTGCAGGCATACAATGAATTTTATATAGTGACATAATGAAGTTTTCTGTTTTGTTTTCAATTCCATTCTTAATAATTCTGAACACTCTATTTGCCTTTTTGACTGCTGATTTACACTAGGCTGATGTTCTCAGGGAACCATCTGCACTAATTTGAAGATCTCTTTCTTGAGCAGTAGCAGCCCATCATCATGTATATGCATTTCAGGTTATTTTTCCCCCATGTTCATCACTTTGTACTTACCAACACTGAATTTCATCTGCATCAGCTAACAAGAGGACTAAATCTTGCCCGTAATATATTAAACTAACTAATATGCAAATATCTCTTCATCTTACCTCTGGAATGAGAAGGGTGAGTTTCTTTAGCCAATCTTGTAAATGATCGCTGTCTGCCAAACTGGATTTCACCAAAGAACAGCAGTGAGCCCAACTCACCAAAAGCCACATTGAATAATGAGTAACTAAGGGGAAATCAGGTGGAAAAAATACTATGACTTCCAATGAAGAAGACTTCTGTTTGAAGAGTCAAAGCACAAGAGAATATTACATCTCTAATTGTGATATTGAGTGAAAACAAAATCGCTTTAGGCATCTAGGATGCTAACAAACCTAAAAAAAATTATTAATTTCTTTACCGATTGCTGATGATCACTCTAAGCTACTGACCCACTATTAAAACAATACCACACTGATGTGCAATTCCCTTCCTGCTTCCCTACAATTTAAGGTGCTGAGGGGGTAATTTCCTGATAGATTATATTAGCACAAACTTTGGTATTCCTTGAACCAGCTTTGCCCTCCATGCCTCTTTCTTCCCCTTACCAAGGCCCTAATTTTGAAGAGTTATAAGAATTCTGACTCCTCTAAAAACATGGAGACATGACTCTCAGAACAGGAAGAAAGGGGGTTCCTTCCAAGAAAAGGCCTAACTCTAAGGGGACACATCTGTATATTTGTACACATGGGGAATAAATTGACCAGGCAGTTCTCCGAAACAGGACCCTCCTTGAAACTATGCTTCAATTTAAAATGTAATGTATTCATTTAATTTATTAATTTAATTCAATTTAAAATTTGTACTTAATTAAAAATCTCTAGAGGAGGTAGATGGTAAAAATACTGTCCACATTCCTCAAAGGATATGAACCCTAACCTGAAGCACAGTAGCTAGCTGAGAAAAAAAATTGCAATTTCACACACCTTTACATTAGTTGGAATGAATCAAATCCACAGATTTTTATAACCTATACCACTTTCATTATTACCACTGAACAAGTATTTTCAGTAAAACTAACCTTCATGTCTTGACCTGTGATCAGACTGAGCTTTCAAGACCCTAGGCAAAGAAGAAAAACAAAACAAAACACAATATCAGTTAAATGCTACTAAAAACCATAAGTGAGACATTACATTCAGAAATGCCATAACTGAAACAACATTGCTCTCACATTCACTTAAGCTGCATTCTCTCTCTCTCTCTCTCTCTCTCTCTCTCTCTCTCTCTCTCAAAGTAAATATAATTTGAAATGTAGTTTTACTTTGAAATGTATGTAGCAAGGACATTCTAGGATGGCATATTTACTGCAACTGAATAGCTAAGATTATTATTTTACAGCAAGAAACCCAAAATTAAATGTGATTTTACACATATAGGAGGTACATTAACAAAGACCAGGGGTTTCAAATTTGTTGGCTCCACGGACCAAATCCAGACTATGGGGCTTCCTGCTGGCAGGATGACCTGTGAGCAGTGGCAGCAGTGTTAATCACCTGGGCTGTGGGAGCCACGGTTTCAGCACAGATCTGGAACCGTGGGAGTTAACATGACTGCTACATGCCCGCACCTCCTCCTTTTTTTTCCCCCTTAGTTGCCAGGGGTGAATAAACCCCTGGCATCAAGGCAATAAGCTCCGAGTTCCGAATCTAGTCCATGGAGGTAGGTGGCTGGCCTATGAGAAGCCCCCAGTCATACCACCTGTGCAGCTCATGTTTGACACCCCTAACAGACTAATGTTTTCTGCAGTCCAAACTAGGAGACACAGTTTCCAAATTATAGTTTGTGTTTGCTTATAAGGAACCTGTCTGTGCACCAGACACCTATTTTATATCTTCCTTAAATTCTGTAACTTCATTTTTATTTAAATTCAGCCACAACCAAGTTTGTGGATGGAAGAAAGTAATAAACATACGGAAAGATAGAACCACACTATGAAGCAACTTATAGCAATAACAGAAATGAAGAATGCAATGAATATAGAGCATTAAGTTATTAAGTGTATGCAAATATTATTGACATAAAATCAGGGATGGGAAAAAGAACAAATCTGAACCACCACAGAAACAGAATTCAAATTACTTCATTTCAATGTTTTCTCTTTCACATTGTCCTGCAATCAATTATTCCAACTACTAAAAAGAAAGTCAGAAAATAGTCTTAGGATGGAAGAAGGTACATGAAAAGATCCTTCTTTTATTGTGGTCCACCACATGAAATAAGTTTAAGAACAACTTGACTAAATTAAATGACAGGGAAGTCTACAGCTATCATTTAGCTTGTCTTTCACACCTTTTATTCATGCTTGCCTGTAGAAAAATGAACTTTTATATTTAAAGCTACCATGAAAATGCCCACACCTTATAAATCTTGCTACAGAAATAAAATGTATCATACCTAGGTGCCAAGTTGTCATATGTATAAGCAACAGACATAAGCCGCTGAATCAAACTGGTTCCCTGGACAAGTACAAGAAATACCTTTCAAAAAATTGAAGTCAAAAGAAAAAACAGAGAAGAAACAGTTAATACAAAGAGCAGTGGTTTTTTTAAATTATACATATTCTGTGAATTTTTAAACTGCCCCCCAAGCTGTATTCTTGCATGCATGCATGCTAGCAACATTGATATTAATTCTATACTTAAAACTCTATTATAATTAATCAGAACTAAAATCCTTTTCAAATTCATTCAGTAAAATATAAAAGCAAATGTCCAATCTGACACTAAAACTCTTCCAGAAACGGCTGAACGATCTATTCAATTCTTGCAGTAAAAATACTCTTGGTTTTGAAATGTAAACTATTAAAATACTTCCTTTTTAAAATCAAGGCTTGTTTCTCTGCTATTTTCATGGAATTCTCTAACTCAACAAGTACATGTTCCTTGAGCTGCAAATGTTATTCATTAATTCACCATTAAACTATGTCAAGCACAGACTATCTAATGCATAATGGATTAACCTAATTTAAAAGTTGGCTTGTTCATTTTTTAAATTGTCAAAATCTTCACCAATGGAAGGTGATACACCTCAAGTTACAAACATACTATAATGGTAACTGGATAATCCATAATCTAATACTTCATTGATAATAAATCCAAGTTTCTGGCCCTCCTGGTTGTAAATACATTTTGACAATACAAACACAATGCAACTTAAACTTTCCTTCTTAACTATAAAGATGGAAACTATTTTTAAAAAGGAAGTTTGAAAATAGTCTCTTGGAACATGAATTTAACAAAAAATCTACAAAATAAAGATTGCTCTCACTGATCCTTATGAGACGTATAAGAAGTTATAACTAATAGCATTGTAAATATCATTAAAATACTAATGAATTTTATACATAGCCTATACAGTAAAGGTTCCTACAGTCTAAATTTCTGTTTTAACACAATACTTCCAGTAGAGTTATGTGCTAGCCTCGTGAACAGTATTTAAAGAAAAATGGGTTATCTGGTTTCAATTCATAGTTCTGGATCTCAATATGTGCACACAGCAAAAAGTTTATCATGTGCTTAACAGCAATCTCATCTTCAATGAGTATCTTGAGTTGTCCGAGACCAAAATAATATTAGCCAAGTTCTACAGCTTGACACATGGGAAATTAGTATACAGGGGAGTTAGAGTGTGAATTGACAGGGCACTAACTCTGTACACGGGCACACTTGTGTACACTAAGATGCTTTTGTAAAGAGTAGCTTCCAAAATGAAGCAAGCTACCTTTCACTTGGTGTACTAAGGCTCCCTCTACATGTGCAGGTAAAGGTGCAAGTGGATCTAATGTGTGATCCACACAATCGCACCTCCTGCTATGCCACATGTGCATGGCAGGAGGCACAACTGTGAGATTGTACATTAGCTCCATCATGCCTTACTGTCAGGGTAGGGGGGAGCCTGATCCTGGGGTCTCCCTGCATTGCCAAGAAGCAGGCACCCATAGCTGGGCATCCTCTTTGCTAAGTAAGACTGCACAAGGTGCAACCGGAACCCAGTGCCTGTCAGCTGCGGGGTCCCTGGGTCCCAGCTGCCTGTGAGGCTTGGATCCAGTGCCCCATCAGCTGCAGAGGTCTCAATCCCAGCTGTGGGTAAGGCACAGCTGGGATCAAGTGCCTCATGTGGGTCTGGGAGTTTCATGTACCACCAAGCATTGGGGAACACAGCAACCGTGATCTTCAGGGCTCAGGAGCTTATTATTGTGTGATAGCTACTTTGCATGTGTAGCCAATCTCAAGGTAACTGCATGATTAACCAGTTAACTGCACAATACTTGTAACATGTAGAAGGGGCCTAAGTCTCTGCAAAGACAGAAGGTACCAGCACAATGTATGAGTGAAAAGCTGTCATAAATAAAAGGAATTGATTAAAGCAAGAAATAAAACATAAACAATGAAAAACCAAATCACCACAAACATGCAGAAATACCAATTCATATACTGTCAACATAAAAGCTTATAAAACTACAGGTCTTAGAAGAAAGATACAAAATTAATTTCTAATTAAACTTAGGTGGTAGGAACCACCACAAGCATTTTGATTAATTTAAATAGATCTTTCACTAAGCTATTCTTTATTTATATTACTCTTTTTCTATTTTTCTTCATTAGAATAAAAGATCACAAGGTTTTATAGCTCACATTATCTTCAAATTGTAAAAGACATTATTTTCCTAAAATTGAAAAAAATATACACATATATTACTTGTTTCCTACCTCTGTGAGACGAGGTATATGAAGACCCTTGGCATGGTCGCTGGCAGTCTTCCTGGACTTGCCTGGCCACGTTCTTTTCCTGTGGCTCTCCGCCACTCCAGCCCAAGCAAAGACATCATGATAAGCCAAATCTAGATCTGAAGGATCAACTGCAAACTGGCATATCAACTTCAGCAAGCAGGCAAGACAGTCTAGCTGCCACTGTGAAGAAGAAGAAGAAAATTTAAATTTTCCTTTTTCAGAAATTTACTTCACAAACAATTCTTTGCTTATGCTTGAACTTCAATGCTACAAAGCTTAAACAACACACTAACTGACAAGACCTAATAAGACTTATTTTTAAGTCTTAAAGATTTTAAGAGGGGTTGGTACTGAACTCTTTTTTCCTTACAATGAGGAAGGTTATAGGAACTAGTCTAAATTAGCAGTGCATTTAGGAGATCATCTGATGTGTGAACTGATAAAAGGAAAATATGATAGCATATTCAATTGTACAGTAAACATTTTCCAGTATTTATACTGGAATATATCTGATATATTAAATAGAAACCACATTAAAAATACCATTCTACATTTTATTTCCTTCTAGAGTTCCCACTTCCAAGAATCTCAGTTGTGCTGCTATGCCTTTGTCCAGCACCACCAGCAGGGCAAACACACACATAAGAGTTCCATTGAAGTTTGAGACACTACAGAAGTTCAGAAATCTATGCTAGCATGTTTACTGCAGGACTGATGGTGCATCTTATGGCCCTAACAGATGTTATATTTATTATGTAATTGTGTTAATCATATCATAAATGATAACATGCCACACATTCATATATAATTCTATACACATATATATAGATATAGATATGTTTTACATTAGTTATGCTCTACATTGTATTTCTATAGATATATCTATAGATATTTATATCTATAGATATATCTAGATACCTAGAACATCTTTGTGGCAGATATGCATCATGCCTTAAAACTAAATGTGTGGCATATGCCAGATCTGAAGCTGCCCCCTACCTGATCCTGAAACTCAGTTGAGTGTCAAGTTTGAGCAGGAAGCATCCTCAAGGTCTGAGACACAACTGCCCTAGGTTTCCAAGTGGAAAGCAGCCTGGATTTCCACTGTGGGACTGAGCATAGAGCAGTCCCAAGTCTAAACTGCATGTGCAGTTTTTGAAAGCCGAGGGCACCAGGAGCCCACGACCAGACAGCTTCTCCCCGATCTCAAGTTTCCCACACTTTGGGCCTTTAATAACCATGTGTGTAGCCCAGCTGAGCTGTATACAGTGGTTAAAAGCTTGCGGTGCCAGCTCTCACCATCTAAGGCTCCCCATGCTTTTAAAAACCACACAGGCAGCCCAGCTGAGCTAAGCATTTGGATCAGATACATGGGCTGCCCTGGGTTCAGGTCACAGCTGCCTACAGCTCAATCCCAGCAGATTAATCTGGGAGCAGCATAGGGTCCAAGTTCAGCCCCAGCAGCTGGGCAATTTGTATCCGCATAATCACATGTTCCATCTCAACATCATGCATCCTACCATGCATTGTGACATGGCAGGACATGTGATATTTTGGGGTACAGCATAAAATTCCTCAGATCCCAATCACCCCATTAATTCATAAATGCCAGGGCCTTCAATGTCACATTACTGCTCTTGCTCAAAAAACTTATGTGTATGATCAACTAAGGCTCTAAATCAAATTTCTTTGTAAGTTAGGGATAGAGAGAGACAGTCTCCTCTCTCCAATTGCTGTTCAAAAGCCTGTCTCAGCAGATGTCAAGCGCCACAGGAGTAGAAAAGTATATCAAGTATTTGATATTAAAAAAAAGCAAAATTTGAAAACCCAAGGCTCAAAACAACCATTCTCTCTTCAAAACTGTATACAAACTCAGTTTTCTAGTATTAGAGAAACTTTAAAATCCTAAACTCTGACCAGTATTTAAACCCTGACAAGTTATTTACTATTGAAATGATCACACTAAAAATAACTGAACAACAAACTCAGTCTAACCGATACAAACAAAAAAAAGAAACTCAAACTGTAAAACAATATGCAGCACGAGATAAATTTATCTCAGATTAACTGATAGACAAAAAAGGATGAAAGACAAAATTATATGTAATCAATTAACACTAAAGTGCATTGTTAGGAAACGTCTGTATTTAAACCCTTAGCCACAATGCTGCTGTATTATCTTGGTGACTGTCATAGATTAGGGACCAAGAAATTCTGATTGCTGGCATAGAAGAGGAAGAGATACCACTGACAAATTTGATTTTTAAGGCAGTAGTGCAGTGACAGACTTCTCTTCCAGTCCATAGACCAAACATCCTTCTAAAGAATACACTGGTTTCCCACATTTGTAGTTAGTATTAGCAAACTGATGCCCTGATCCTGCAATTGCATCGGTGCAGCTAAAAGAGTTCCCAGTGCCTGGATCCACAACCTTACTCCAGGAAAGCATTATCAATATGTACTGGATTTTTATATCTACAAACTAGATTTTTTTTTCTTATGAACTACAGGAAAAAAAAAGCAAAAATAAACACGCACAGAAAAAAAAATACAAAAATGTCATCATAAAACAAAGAGAAGTCAGAAATAGAAAAGCTAAAGGTTTTAAAGGGCATATTAAAACTACAATTACATGACCAATGTTACATTCGAGAAAAATACACCGTAGTATGTAGGCATGTTTACTGGCATAAATTTAGCAATGGGTTTCTATGCGTTACAGATGGAAAAACAAATCGGCCGATCAGCTGCAACTTTCAGTGTGCATTTTCTATTTTCCATTTCTTCTCATTTATTGAATAAATTCTGCAAGTAAACATAACAAAGGCTGACAGTCACAGAAGTACTTAAAAGCAGCTACCTCAGAACTTGTTACCACAGTGAATAATCACCTACCACAGTCCATGATTCCTGCTCTTTAGGCTCTAGAATTCCAGAATTAAAAATTTCTAACAACTGTTGAAGCCCTCCAGCAGCAACAAACTGTAAGTAAATCATGACAGCAATGTTAGAAAAAGCAGGTACACAGGATATTTAAAAACTGCTTGCCTCAGCACAAGCAATAAATTTAACTGCTAGAAATAAAATATTGATAAAGTATGCAGCTACTTATTTCCTGTGTCCTTCAGAAAATATTTTTACACAAGTATCATAAACTGACAGGCCTGATTTTATGGGGAAAAAAGCATTGTGGTAAAAATGTAATATTCTTTTTTTTTCATTCACCATTTACCCCAGAACTTGTGATTTTCTGACAAAATGTTCTGTGCAAAAAACATTATATGCTGATAAAATGGATGCAAGATTAATGGACTCCTAAGGGTTAAGCAATATCTGACAATTTACATTAACTTAAAACAGAAATTCTTTTACATGCTTGTAAAAAATCTCTATTAAATATTACAAAACACTTCAACAAAGATCAAACCTTGCAGCTCCAGGTATTTTTACTATTTTCTATTTGATCTTCACTTGAATCATCTGAGTCTGGGTAAAGGTCACTGTAACTTCCCTAAGGATAAACAAGAAAATTAACACAACTGATAAATATTTGAATTTACAGACTTAAACATGTATTTTTTTCTTCTATCTCAGAAACTGTATTACCGTAGATTCTCGTCTTATTCTTCTGTTTGGCTTGCCCAGGGCTTCAATAATTTCAAGTGCATACAAAAGTTTATGGGCACTTTTTATTCGCAGAAGATCTTTCCAATTAAAACCATCATTTCCCTTTAAAAAAAAAGTCAAGAGAATTAAATAAATGCTGACCCTCTTAAGGAAGGAAAACAATACAATTTAAGAGATGGTGGCAAGTTTGGCAGTCTTCAAGTTTTATGTACCTTTAAACTGAAATGTTATTATTAGAAAACTGACAACTTCAGATACACCTACTTCACACAATCATAATAAAGTACAGTAAGAATTTTCGTAACCTTCCAACATGATTAAAAGTTACTATAGCACATCCACTACGACACAAATAATTTTTAAAAGGTAAAAACCTTCAGCAAAATATAGTCAACCTGCATGTCTCAAATTGTAAGTTCAGCTTTCAGTTCATTACACGGGACCCAAAAAGGGCCTTAATATATAATTAATATTGAAAAAGTGTATTTTTCATCTCTTTATATCTTTAAAATAAGCAGCAAGCTTCTTCATTATGCAAGATAAATTAAGTTGGAAGGTATAATTTTCAGAAAGTTCCATCATAAAAAAAATAGATCGTAGTATAATAAACATTCATTTTAGCTTTCAGTACCACAAAAACCATGAAAAAAATCAAAACAACTGAAGTTGTATTTTAAAAATATTTTACTAATATGAGCATGCTGAGATTATTTGATGATTTCTTCATTTACACCAACCTTCCTCAATGCCCCAAACTTTGAAGGAACCTCTGTAAAACCATTAGAAATAAAAAGGGCAGTTTTGATTGCTCATTATTACACAGAACAGAGAATACACAGCCAACTCTTTCCTTCCTACCCTTCCCCATAACTTCTTCTTCTTCAAAAAAAGCAATATACTAAATTCTTAAAATTTCAAAACAGAATTCCAAGATTAAAAGAGTATCAATAATATACACTGAAAAGAACTTTATCCAACCTAATCAATAGTAAAAAATTACCATTCGGGTCAACTTTATTCAGAGAAAATACAAATATGTCTAAATTAAACTTATTTGTTTAATAACTATTACAACCCCAACAAAGATTGCTGGCACCTGAATGTCATAAAAAGTGTAGACAAGGTTCTTTGGGAAAATGTGATATCTTATTAGACCAACTAAACAGGTGGAAAAATAGTTCTTTGCAAGCTTTTGGGCACAAACACCCTTCTTCAGGCAGAGGGAGAGTCTGCTGGTGTTGTGTGTTCTCCATGGTGGAATAGAAGCCAATATGCAAAATAGGCAGTCCAACTGAAAAATTACCTGCGGTCAGTGCATTTAACGAGGAAATTCACGTATGTAAGTGAAGACTTTGGCATAAATTCCAGAGGGTTGTCTGTCTGAGAATTGTTGCATTTAAGTTCAATTGGTTCTTATTTTCCTAAGGTAGTGACAACTGTACCACAACCCAACCTATATTCCAATACACCATTTTTCTGGTAGTCACAATTAAAAGGAATCCTCAGAAATCTGAACCTCTTACCATCGATCAATGGGTATTAAAATGCCTGTTCATTTCCAATAACTGTCAACTCTGGACGTCTCAGTTGCGCGTCTTACTATGTGCCCCCCATACCATCCCTAGATCTAGTTGGTTTACGTTGGAAGATTTCTATCTTATCATACATGTTTGTTCTCAAGACGTTAAAAAGCTCCCAAAAGTACCTGGGAATTCAGTTCTCCCTGTAAATCATCCCAGTAAAACTTTAACTGCAAAGTTCAAAGGCACAGAGTGAACAATAAGTAAGTGAACTGATGTTCACTTTTCAAACAGGAAAGGCAGCCTGGGGGCACTAGCCTGCTAGCCACTGCAGAGAGCCTGAGTCCTCTGATTCCCCAAGCCACAGCCCTGGTACAGGCTCCTCCTTCCTCCCAGCCAGCCTAGAGGCTGAGAAGGAGGTGTAGCAAAGGGACTCCAGCCCCGCTCCAAACCGAGTTCAGGCTTCTCTCTCCTCCCAGCCAGCCAGGAAGCTGAGAAGGGGCATGGCTCCTAGCTCCCAGCTCTGGAACCGGAGCCAAGCCCTGGTGCAGGCTTGTCTTCTCCCACACACCCCTCAGCCAGCCCAGAGGCTGAGAAGCAGGCATGATTCCCAGCTCCTGGTTCTGGGCGACAGAGTCAAGCTCCTCCTGCAGACTCCTCCACCCCTCCCACGGCTGGCAGTACCCAACTGGGGGTCTGGTGCTGAGCCAGAAGGACGAGTTTCTACCCCTCACACCCTGCTCAGCCATCTGGAGGACTGATATCAGGCTAGGGAGCAGAGGGGTGGGGCAAACCCTGCTGGCTGGAGTAGATGGCACAGCCCAGGGCTGCAAAGCATCATGGGATTCTGGGGGACTTTGAGTTAACTTGAATAAGGAGGGGATCTGGGGCAGAAGCTCCATAAACCAGTTTAAGCTAAATCAGTTAAGTCTAATACTACATTCAATCAGGTTTATCTTAAACCAGTTTCAGCCATTTTGAAAGCAGTTTATGTGCACTGAACTTCAGTTGTTACAGGTTTAAACCAGTTTCTGATCACTTAAACCTGTTTGTGTGCAATTTCTGTCCCTAGCCAAAAAAACAAAATTAAAGTGGATCCATGTGTTACAAAATGTCTTATTACAATAATATACCATATTTCTCCCATTCAAAACCGTAAAAATAAGCGTACCACAATTAATACAAGTTTTAATATAAACAAGTTATGTATGCCAAGAACAATGGGTTGTTGTTGTTGTTGTGCGTAGGGGTTCAATGATAAGATATTTTTTGAGCAGATACCTATGGACAATTTTTAAGGAGCCATATCGGCTAATACCTATCTGATTTCAATATGCAGCTGGGCAGCTTGGAGACCAGTTTTGATATGCAGCTTGGGAAGGGGTGGGGGAGGCAGATTGAGGCCCCTGTGGTGAGGGAGGGAGTAGGGCAGGAGCAGGCACTACTTAGCCAGGGCAGGACAGGGTGATGGACGGAGCTGAGAGGCTTGTCTGGGAGGCATAAGGGGGGGCAGCTCCTGCATGCACCCCAGGAGAACATGGGGGGGGAGTTCCTGGATCTGCACACAGGGCGAGGGTGGGTTGCTGCTGCGGGCTGGGGCCGGGCCAGCGCCAGCTCTTCCCGGCAAGAGGCTGGGCTGGCCTGCACTCAGGGTGGAAGGGGGCAGCACTGGGAGGGTGGCTATGGGGGAGAGGAGGCCACAGCCACCCCAAAATTCACTGTAGCCCCCTCCCAGCACTGCCACAGCCTGCCTTGAGTGCAGCCCAGCCCAGCCCCTCTCCAGGAAGAGCTCGGTGCCAGCCCGGTCCTAGCCCACAGTGACAGCCCGCCCTCTCCCCACACGCAAATCTGGAGACACTCCCCCCATGCCCTCCCGGGGTACATATAGCTGCAGGAGCTGCCCCCTCCCCATGTCCCCTGAATGAGCCACTCGTGACTACGTCCCATGCCCCACCCAAGCAGTGCCTGCCCCACTCCCTCCCTCATCATGGAGGCCTCGATATGCCCCCCTCCTCATGACCCTTCCCTCCCCCCACACCAAACTTACCAGACAGATGCTGCTCTCCAAGCTGCTGGGCTGTGCTCCTGGCTGAACGCATGCTGCCACTGCACGCATGCACGGAGCATTTATCAGCCACATCAGGCAAACAAAGCTGATTTCCAATACTGTCAATTTTCCCTATGTCAGTGCCAATCCAATATGGGACCAATGTATTGGTGCACCTCTAGTTGTGTGTTTATTATTATGCAAAGCTGCAACAAGGCATTTCAAAACAAGACCTTTACAGAGACAAATGATAACATAAGATTCAGTTGTAAAGGCACTTAAATTTGAGGACAATATTCTTAGCAGTATTTCCTTAACTTTAAGAAATAAGAAGGTATTTTACTGCTAGAACACCCCACAAACTTGAAAATAAAAGTACTGTATCCATTTGCTTGCACTGATCAACTGACATCTGAGATTAATGTGAATCAATGAAGTAATTAAACGTAAGATTCATTAACTATTTTCAGTAAATTCTTATTTAAAAAATGTTATTTCCTTTAAATGTACAAATCAGCTGTAGGCACATTTTGATGATTGCTGAACAAAGTAAGACAACAGGTGAAAGTGGTCCCTCCCCTTTTATTTTATCACTCTACCCAATACAGATAGAATAAAATATATTTTTCTCCATTACCTGTCCTGGTGTTTCATTATCTGGAATGTTTTCCTTCATATATTAAAAATTTCCTGCATGGAATCATCAGTTATTTTCTATTTATTTTATCATTCATCTTTAGGAAAGCCATAAAAAAATTCAACAATAAAAATTCTAGTGGAATTGCAGATATAGTCATTAAAATTAGCAACATCAGTTTACCTGTTCTTCAGAAATATTTTGGAATGCCTGTAACATGTTAGGGCATGTAGGCAGAAGCATTAACAGTTCCCAGACGCGCCTGGACAGGTTTTCTGCATGAAGGTGGAGTTCTTCACATCTGGCACTCTAACACACAAAACAATTATCAGTATTAAAATTTTGTTTATTATTAACAAATAATAAATCTAGGATTGCTTTGTGATTTATATTTTAAATAGAAGTTAATTTCCAAATTAAACTTTAAACAGTATTTATAAACAAAGCATGCTGATTTAGGTCTCAATGGGCACGCCTACGCGTGCAATTAATCCGAGTGAATTTACTTTGGCGCAATTTCTGCTGGAGTAAACTAATCCAGGCTCAGCGTCTGAAAGTGAACCCAGAGACATGATCAAATTGAGCCCAGGTGGAGCAGTTTAATCCAGGGACACTCCTGATCTGCCCTGGCGCCCTGCTGTTTCAGCTGACTGGGTGCAATTTGCACCCGCGTCACTGTCTACACGTTCATTTAATCACAGTTATTTAGTCTGGTGTAAGACAGCTCTTGTGTCTGATGAAACCACCATAGGCCATTATAAATTAGTCTAGTGCACCTTAATTGTAGTACATGTGTAGATGGTGATGCTTTACTGCAGACCAAATTAGTCCACTCTGCAGTAAAGTGCATGTGTAGACATGCCCAACATGACTAAAGGAATTGAGGTTACTCTATGCACTGTGCTATAAAACTATGCAAAAAAATTTCAATGCAAACTAATATTGGAATTAAATAAACAACATTTTGTGCAAATATAGTCCCAATGTAACTTCTTTAGCTTCTATGTAGTTACAGAACTTTACAACTTGTCTTTCAAATCCCCTAAAGCAAATCACTTTTCAACAGTACATATCCTGTCTGTCTGGAGTTTCACATTTTTAGAACTCACAGAACATTTAGGAAACTTCATAAATGTCACAACAGAGGGATTATTAAAAGCTCAAATATCTAGAAGGTAAGTGTAATAAAAACAATAAACCAATGAAATTCAATATAAAGATATCAGAATTTACACACACACCTATATCTGTATATAATTATACATGCACATATATATGTATGTATGCATACATACATTCATATGTGTATATACATATGTATTTTATATTTGGGTACCATGGTAACACCAGAAATAGACTGGAGAGAGAAAACAGATTTAATTACATTAGATGACCTGTAATCACTGTAATTAAAATTACTTTAAATTACCTCACTATCTTCCATAGCCACTTCTCCAGAAGGTGGTTTAAAAGATGCAAGCATCTCTAACAAATCAAACAGGGTGGTAAGATGAGGTTCTTGCAAAAGTAAAAGCATTGGAATATTGTCCTTCTGAGGAGGAGGTAGGCAAGATGCTGGAAGCTGAACACCTTCACCTTTACGTTCTCTTCTTGGCGCACCCAAAGATACAAACACCATCTAAAAATAAAGGGTGGAGACAGAAAGGGAGAGAGAGAAGTTTTGAGACACCTCAAAAGGCCAAAGGTCCACCTGTTGTCTATCAGTCCAGTGGGCTAGCACAGTTGCGCATTACAGCTTCTGTAAGCATCATTATGCAAAGTAGTGACATCAGGTACTTGCAGACGTAAAAGACCCCCCAAAAACCTGGTGCTTTACTTTAAACTCGGTGCACTGAGCCCCACACACGCCCAGGAAAGGCTGCACATTACTTCAACCCAGCTTGTCCAATGTCTGTAAAGATCAGGCACATTCGTGGGGCTTTCCTGGCACTTTTATCTAATCAGCTTTAGCTAAAAGCACCCAAAAGCCTGCTGAAGCACACGATCTTTTAGACACTGCAGAGCCAAGTTGAAATAACGTGCTGATTCTTCGGCATGGGGTTTTTTTTTGTTTTTCGGGTTTTTTTAATGTCTGCAAGCAACCATTGGTAATATCAAGTCCAGCCCCCTTTGACTACTTAACTGTATGATCAGGTACCCATCACAGTTGTGACTTCAAAAGTCCGTTGTGAGATTCAAATTCATTTTTGAGGAGATGTGTTTTCCTTTTTTTTTTTTTTTAAGTTATCTTTTGAATAAGAAAAAAATAAGAATACAATTTGGAAGTATACATGAGCATCTCTGCTGTTGATCTTTTACTTAATGTATTAGTGTGTAATAACCCCAAAATTACATATATTGGACTGTACTAGAGGTCTGCTTTGCTTTGTCCTCCACAGGAAGAATACTAAACATACATGTATGTGAAAAACATTTCTAATCAGATTTTTTCAATTTGCTTGTTAAAAACTCCTCCTTAAGTCTATCCTATTAAGGGCAGGGGGAGGTGGGGAGGGTGTATACAGTGGTTGGTTCCTTCAACTCCCAGGGGTTAGAAAGGTACACTGACAACCTCCTTTCCAAAAACGAAGATATAAGCACATGTTTGGAAAGGGGGCTGGATTCACCCCCAGGCTAAGTACAGACAGTCACAAAGCCTCAGGGTGAATCGATTCAATCTTTGCAAGTTAGTCTAAGCTGCGTAGATTGAACAGATAAGCAAGTAAACAGACACTGACTTCTGATTCTGGAAATGCAGCCAAATGCCTGCAGTGGCCCAGGCCAGAAGCTAGGGGAGGGGCACTAGAGCACACCTTCCTGCTCGACAGAAGCAGACAGTTTGGTCCAAAGCTAGCTCACCCACCCTGGGGGAGGGGGTTGTAGGGCAGGTGTAAAACATCTTGGGATGCTGGGGCACTGTAAGTTAACTTGAATCCGGACGGGATCTTGGACAGAAGTTCAATGAACTGATTTAACTTAAATCAGTTAAGTCTGATACTACATCCATCCAGGTTTATCTTAAACTGGTTTTAGCCATTTTGAAAGCAATTTATGTGCACTGAACGTCTGTTGTTACAGATCTGAGCCACTTTCTGATCACTTATACCAGTTTATGTGTATTTTCTGTCCCTAGCCCCAGAGGATGGTTGCTGATACAAAATACTGATAAGGGTTGCAAGCCTCTATAGCCCTTTAGAGTAAATCAGTCTCTGATAGGGACTCTGCATGTAAAGCGTTTATAGAATGCTCTGGCTTTAAGCATTAGAAAAGAAAAAGATGGTGACAGCTTGGGTGGCTGTGGCCCTTCCCATTCCACTGCTGATGGGATAAGCTGCTTTGAGAAATTACCCTGAGTTGCGACTATTGGGCCAAACCTGGATGTCAAATTCTGCAATCATGCCTCTCTCTTTTTCTCAATAAAATACAGTGAAGTCCTGATTCTTCAGAGGGTTTGGTTCCTCACACCTCTGCGAAGATGAGTATTTGCAAACTAGTCAGGGCTAGTTTGCAAACACAGGGCTAGTATGCAGCCACAGCAATAGCAAACAGCTGCATTAGATAGCTGACTAGAAATGGAGATCACTCGCTCCTCTGATCAGCTGCTCTGCTCCAACTGGGTGGAGAAGCTGCATACTTTTTAGTAAAAGCTGTTAAGCATTTCACTCCTAATTCAGCAACCTGCTGAAAATAAATCATCCTGGAAACCATCCAGATATTTGTGATCTGAGTTTTACTGTGTATAAGATTAAATGTTTTATTTCAAATGAGCACTTCACATTTTATATCTACTAAAACAATCAGAACCAGAAGTTGTTAAAACCAGACCTTTCATTTTCAACAGCTGGACAACAGAGCACCAGAACATAAATGTATGTCCGCAGGAACTGGAGGTACTATTTTGGAAATAAAAAGGAGGTATACTATGCATCAAGAAACAATAAATGGACTTCAAAAGATTTTTAAGGTGTTCCCAGAGAGAATTTTACTTTTCACCACCTGATACATTTAGGCAGCCTGCAGACATTAAAAAACACCCCCCAAATGGCGCTCTACTTTAAACTCAGTGCGGACCCAGCACATGCCCAGAAGAGGCATTGCGGTAGTTGGACCTTGCTCACCCAATGTTTGTATAGGTCAGGTGCTTTAGTGGGGCTTTCTTGGTGCTTTTATCTAATAGCTTATTGAAGCAGCTTCAGAGAAATGCACCAGAAAGCCCCGCTAAAGTGCACTATATATACAGACACTGTAGAGCTGGTTCAAAGTAACACGCTGCTTTTTCTGGTAAAATGCGTTGTTTTGGGGGTTTTTTTTGGGGGGGGGGGGTAAATGTCTGCAAGCAGCATTACTGATTATATTACTTAACACAAAAAGAACAGCATGTCAAGTGATCATATAATATTTGTCTGTAATCTGCATACTGGTAATACCTGCATATCCTTAAAGCCCAATTCATGGAGTGTTTTTTCATCATAATCAGTTGTTAGCTCATGCCCAGACGAAATCATTCTCACGGGTCCCATTAGGCCACCTACAATAAGTAACAATGCAGTGAATTTCTGGAACCATGATTTCATTGTCTGGCTATTTAAAAAGTCAAATTAATATCAGTATTGACATGGAGTCTATTGACATAAAAGAAACATCATTTTATAACAGTTTCCTGGTAACAGAGTTTTCCCACTGACTTCAAAGAACTCTGGATTAGGCCCTAAATCTTGCTTTAGTTTGATACAATGATACCTTATAATAAAAAGGCAACCCTGTCCCAAAAATATCACATAGTATAGGGTTTTCCACTGGAAAGTGGAAAGAAGGTAATAGATTACGATAGCTCAGGTGAGGTTCTGTACTGCCTGGGATGAAAAATTACTTCATCAGCTTTATTCATCAGCTGACAGTTTTAACAAGGTTTAAATACCATTGAATGCTTTTTTAATGCTACAATTAAATCAGCCAAAAATGGTTAGTCGTTTATTTGGCAAGTGATTTAGTTATTAAATCCATTAGTGTCTTTGGGTACCTATACAGGGGCAGCAAGGCTGCTCCAATGTGCTGGAATTCCAGTGTGTTGGAGCAGACTCAGTTAACTGCCACGCTCTAGCAGCCTCCTGTGTCTCAGATCAGCATCCCCACACTTAAAAATGGCAGCAGGGGCACTTGAATTAAAGCTCAAACAAGCTTTCGTTCAAGTACTCTGCCGTCATTTTTAAGCACCGGGACAGTGATATACAAGACAGAGCAGCACTTTCATTAGAGCAGCTCTCGTAGCCATTCTAATTAAAGCGCCTCCCCTGCAAGCACATGTTGAAGTGCCACCTAAGTCTATTTACAAATACATGGTTAAGTAAAAACTCATCCAATCAATGCAAAATGCCTGCATTACAGATTTTAAAATTTCTTTCAAATTTCCTAGTAAGGATTCTACTACAGCAGTGATGAATTCTGGAAAAGAATTATGATTATTAGATAAAAAGTGAGAAAGTATTTAAGAATTGACTTTCATGATACTGTGCAAAAGACCAATATATAATAAGCTCTGTATTTGTCAAGAGAGATGAAACTGGACTTCCTGAGAGGGATTCACAAGCAACTGAGACAACTGAGGAACTTAAGTTATCAAGTTTACTACCCAACCAGAATTAAAAAAAAAAAAAAATAGCAATGAATTTGCAAACTATGTTCATCTATATTTATGAATGAAGAGTTAACATATCAGAGTGCAGAAGGAAGTAATCCAATCTAAAACTCATAGCAGCTTTAAAATTCTTTTGCTAGACACCTGTAAGAAAATCAGCCACGGAAAAAAGCAATGCAACACAAAAACTAAGTTTGGACTGAAAAAAGGCATGTTATAAAAAGGCAAAAGACACAAAAACGCCTTCCACAGAAGTCTGAATGCTGAACAAGACTTGTGAATGGTTAAAGACTTGTGAATGGTTAAAGGAAATACTTTAAAAAGGGTTAACTTAATTTACAGAGGGAAAGCACATAACCATGAAGTACCATGCATAATGAGTTTGTGTCCTGCACTAAACTGATGGATTAGTTACACCAGTTATTCTCACCTAAGGTGCTGTGGCACTGTGTGGTGTCATGAGAACCTTTTAAGGGTGCCATGGGGTGACAGAACATTAGCACTGTTAAGTATGCAAACATCTACACAGGATTCCAAATCCTGTGATTTGAAAGATTTGAAATAAGACTTGACAGTGTAGAAAACATTGTGACTTCTGGTTTTTCTGAGTTCTTTGTAACAAAAGAACTCCTCTATTATTTTTCTATAATCAAGAAATGAGTGAAAGCTAAGAGCTAGCATTTTCCAAGGAGCGCCTTTACCCTAAAGAAGTTGAGAACCACTGAGCTACCCACCCAAGGACATCTAGCAAACAGGGCTATCATAGAACAAAGTATGTTATGCCTGGTACTCTTAGGCAGTTTCTTACGAGTGCATTCTTCTCCTAGTGCCAAGCATTTCCATGACTGCCACTTTTAGACAGGTGTCTCCAGGCTTTAGTAACCCTGGTTATCAGCATAGCTAATTTTGCTAGACTCACTTCAGAAATCTTCCCTCTTGTGAGCTTTATACACTGAAAACATATGCAATGAAACAGTTCGGCCTTTCCAAAACAAAATGATAATGTTCAGAGAAGTGGGTTCAAACAACAAAGGCAACCTGCGTTCACGAACCTTACCTACCCTCTATCTTTTCTCCTACAATATTTTGGTTAATTCCCCTGAGCCTAAACTTCCTTATATCTCAAAGCTGAGTGAAAGAGATAGAGAAAATGAAAGAGTGCTGCAGGGTCCATCAGACTTTCGTCTATTAACTGCTACCACTCAGCATCACGTTTCCTTTCCATGTAGCTGGAAGCTGGCAAGAGGGGATTCATTCCCCTTTTAATAATATGCCAGGACCCACAGTTTACTCTCTGATAAGTTATTTCCCTCCCTTTTTGCTTCCTTTTTTGCCCAACAACCTCCTTTTATTTAATTCCATGCAGTCAAGCAGTATATCATTAAGCAAGTAAACTAAGGCACATAATGTTCACAGAAAACTCCCACATTATATACACAAGCAAAGATTCCAAAACTAAAATAATAATTTGAGTAATCAGAATGACACTTCTGCTTATGAAAAGCAAAAGTAGTTCCACAATTCCAGGTATAATTTTAAAGTGTTCAACATTTCAAAAAGTAATGTTCCTAGCCCTCAAGAGTGATTTGGGAGATGGCTAGAAGCCACAAAATATTAAGTTGACAGTACTGAAAGACAGCTAAGAGGAAACTTTAACATGAATGCATCTAGTACTTACAGATATACTCCCAAAGTTTTGGCAGCTGGGCATTTTCAGACGCTCCCTTGACAGAGGCAAGATGTCAAAAATATCAGAAATGTATGGCTTCAAAATTGCTTATCCAATCTTAGGACCTTGCTAGTAGCTTCCCTTCCAACGAGGAATAACTTATCTCAGTTTATTTTATTCTATTTAACATTTTATTCCCAATTCTTCCATAAAATTTCCTTTTAAGATGTAAATTGGAGTTGACACCTAAGTGAACCCCATGAAAAACTGGTTTCTGACCTTAAGCAGAGAGAAGCTGAATAAAGTAAAGGCTTGGGCAAAACAGCTGGAAATGGAATCCCCACCCAGATGATGAAAAGGAGCACAGGTCACCAAAGAGTACTGAAAGAGCCAAGTGGCAGGGAGAGATACCAGTCATGATTACAAACAGCAAACAAATAAGAAAGTAGAAAAGGCTTGAAGATATATGCACACAGCTGAAAGTTGAAAGCCTGAGGTCAGATCATGAAATAAAAATCAAATTTCTAAAAACAGATACATTTCCACTGGAAGAACTGAATAAAATTACCTAAGGATACCAGGATTTGTACACCGAAGGAAAAGAGATAAATGTTTCTAATATTCTGTCACCATAACCTAAAATGCTTTTAATTTGGCTGAAAGTTGACAAACACTACTCAGATTTCTACCTTACTCAGAATGACATAACCAGCTTTCAGTTTCCAAACAAACAAGAGCTGTTTTTAGTAATAACTTTTCAATTGTGCTGTATTTAAATTGACACCGCTTCTTTAATATCAGAAAAAAGTAATGGATGAGAAGGTCAAAATATACAGATATAATATAAAGTAAGTACTACAGGAAAAAAGCTCTCAAAAGGGTAAATGCATCATACAACCTCAAATCCTGTCCTCATATGTGCAACTTCTAAAACTATTATGTATCAGTTGTCTAGACACAATATCTAAAAGCCTAGTCACAGACTACAACTTCACTGTATTAGGCACTGCACAATCCCCCCAAAAAGACAGCTTCTGCCTTAAAGATCTTGTAATCAAAGTAGGCAGAAGATCACAAATGAAGGAGACCCAAAAAACAAAGATAATGCTGGTCACTGTGTTAGGCAGAGCTCTCTACACTCTAGCAGCCTAGCTATCAAGTTTTATGATGGAGGAGATCTGAAGGCAGACAATGAGGTAGTCTGGCAAATGTTTAAGGGGGACTCATCTCAAGCATGGGGACAACATGGGAAAAAAGTACACAAGCAAGGAGGATCCATAGAGGGTGCAACAGCATAGACTCATCCCCCTTTGATTATTGCTCCTCTCAGCGGGTGTACTAAGGGAGCCTGACATGCCCCAAGAAATGTCAGACTTTGCTGGAAGTCATGTCTACAGGACAAATCTGGAAGCGGCGGAGTGAGCCAGTAAGAGGGAATCTGGGAAAGAGGGGCAGATGAGGAGATTTTAAGGGGATAAGGTAAGAACTGTGGAGCCCTAGTCCAGGCTCCTGGGAGCCAAGGCACATGCTGCTCCGGGGCAAGGTACCATCCCCTCTCCCCAACTCCCTTCCACATGGCCAGCATGACTGCTACTATCGGCTGTGTCCAAACAAGTGAGGCAGTGAGGTATGCGGTGCCGCAAACATGTCTGCAGCATCACATACCGCACATTCAGATGTTCTCTGCACTGCAAGGGAGCATTGGCCATGCATGCGCTCCTTCACGGAAAAAAATGTGGAGCAGCGCAGGCATGGGCAGCATGTGTCGCTCAAAAGCAGAGCTGGGCCACCTGGAGCCATGCTGTGGCTGCTGTCCAGGCTCTGCCTGGCAGAATTGCCACTGCTGCAGCCCTGGGAGGACCCCAGGTAAGGCTGCTGGGGCCAGCCCAGTGCTGGCCCCAGACTCCCATATCCCACCTAGGGTAACTTGCCATGCACCAAAGTGCACATGGCACAGGTGTTCCCTGGGGACAAGTAGCAGCAGTGCAAGGTGCACTGCTGCTACTTGTCCCTGGGGAACCAAATATCCACAGTCATGTGAACGCAGCCATAGAGAGGAAACAGAAAGCACCAAAGCCAGCAGGGAATTAAGCAGTGTGGACCCCTAGCCAGCTCCCAGAGTTCAGGGCATGTGTCACTCCTGTGGAAAGTCCCAAACCCCTTCTCCCCATCCCCTCCACGTGGCTAGTGCTGCTACTGACATAAAGGGAGCAAACTACAGGTACCAAAGCCAGCAGGAAATGGGATCAGTGGCACAGAACCCTAAGCAAGTTTCCCAGGAGCCAGAGCAGCTGTTTCTCCTGGGGAAAGTCCTATACCCTTTATTCTCCCCTCTTTTCCATGTGGCCAGCACTACTACAATGTGGGAGCAAACTGCCCACTGGGAAGCCAGCAGGAAATAGGTTGTGTAGCACAGCATTCTGAGCCAGGTTATTCAGAGTGCCACTCCAGGTGCATAGCTAGCTGGGCTCTACACCACAACCCCCTGCAGCTGCACAGAGAACAGCAGCAGGCAAAGGCAGCACCTTCTATGGTATCCCAAACCCATGTCTCCGCAACCCTCTTCACAACATTCCTAGGGCGCATCCATACATGCAGGCACGTGCACTTGCAGCAGCTCAAACAGAAGCAGCGCAAATGTGAGCTGGGTCTTTTTGCCTCAATGCACATCCCTGGATATGCACTTTAGTGTGGGGCAAATTGTGCCACTTGGGGCAAAATAACCCTGCCTGGCTCCTCCCAGAGCCAGGGGGAGCTAGAGCTAGAGTATAAAAACCTGCCTGTGCTAGCCACAGCAGTATAAAAAGCTGCCCTGGCAAGTAGCTCATGGCTACTTGCTCTCAGGAGTTTCTGGGGCCTGGCCAGTTGCTATCTGGGGACACTACCCTTTGTGCCAGCGGGACTACTGAAGCAGCTCTGAGAGTTCCCTGTACCCTCTACCCACTGCAGAGTCTGGCAGTGGGGGCTGCTGCCTGGCTGTGACCTGCTGGCACCTGCGACAGCATGTGGCCCCAAGGATGAGCACCTGCCAGAACCAGATGGGGACTGCATGGCCAGTAGAGGCATCTGCACCTCTGGGCCAGCTGCCCGTGGGCTATGGCTGCACAGTTGGCTTTTGCGTGGCAATACTGCCATGTGCGCCACCGCCCAGCCATCTAGGCAGCTACCGCCCAGATGTTATCAGTGTGGTGGCCTGCTTTGAACTGTCAAAGCATGTCCTCCTGGCCCCAAGTAACCAGGAGGTCAGCCACCTCCAGCTGGGTCCTGGGTGCTAGCTCTGAGCAGGCTCTTTTGCCTGGGTCCTGCCACTTGGCTCACTAGCAATTCTGGTGTTCTCCATTTAAAAACTGCAAAATCCCTGATAGAAAAATCCCAAAGTCACTCAATCAAATCAGTTGGGCAATGTCTTACTGATATATTTACAATGTTTAGGCAGTTTGGAAGCCTACAAGTGGCTCTTTCATCCTAATAAAATAAATTCTAAATAGCTATACAGTTTGGCGTTTTCTTTTGCCTTTTTTGTCATAGAAAAATCAGAGCTGCCCCTACCCCCTTTGCTCATCAGGATGTGAGCAAAGTATGCCAGTGCCCTGCCCCTGCCCTTGCCCCTCACTCTCAACCCACAGCCTGCCCCTCGCCCCAGTCCCCTCACTCCTGACCCACAGGGCCAGGTATGCGGGTGAGGGGTTTGTGGGGGTGTTTTGGGGGTGGGTGGATTGTGGGAGGACTGTGCATGTGGGCGGGACATGAGGGGGATGCTCAGGATGGGTGGGTCACCTGCCCCCCTGCACAGCTCACAAACTGCCCCCCACAGGGGCCACAGCTCCCTAACTGGGGGCTACTGCCCCCCCTGCAGGGCCCACAAATGAGCTTTAATTAAAGCACCCCTGCCACCATTTTGAAGCACAGGTACACTGAATACATGAGACACTGCACTCCAACACTCTTGGAGCCACTCTAAAGTGTCCCCCCACCCCTGGAGCACGTATAAAGATTTCCCATTTGTGTTATGTTAGAGAAATGATGACCAGTGGTGCCAAACCATGATGCCAGGTCAAAGCAACACATTAAACAAAATGACCCCTTCAGCACTATTCTAGATGGATCTGATCTGGAAAAGATTGCATTACCAAACCGAAAGTAAAGGATGCTGCAGTAATTACAATGCAAAATATGAACCTGGCCACCTGCAGCATGTCCTTCTCCTAAGCAGGTAAGTGTGAACCACCTGCTGAGGCACTGGATGGATCTAGGCAGGACACCCCATGAGAAAAGAGTCCTCCAGAGCTCTAAAAAGTTCCTTTGGTAGGCAGCTACAGGACATTGTCCCATCTGCCAGAGAAAGATGAAAGCACCCGCTACCTGACACAGAGGATCAGGGGACACCAAGACAGGAATACTGCTGTGCCTGCAAGACAATCTGAGGCCTTAAAAGATTAATAGCATCCTACACACTCAACTGTAGCAACTTAGGATCCTGGCAGCCTGAAAAATGTTATTAGGATGTCTATTACGGCTGTGCAAAATTTCGGCAGTCTTTTCATTTTGGAGGTGTTTTGGGCTGTTTTGGCAACTGAAACACCAAATCCAAATTGAAACAGAAGGCTAAAAAACATCTCTGAAAGGAAAGAAGGCATCCAAAACATTTCCGAAATGAGTTGGGCTTGAAGGGAAACAGCTGTATGCTGCTGCCCTGCTGCACAATTCAGCTCCGCAGGAAGCAGAGATCTGCACGGGGGTCTCCTCACCACCGCTGCCCACCCTGCGCTGCCCCGGTGATGCAGGGCTGCCCGGGGTGGACAGTGGCAGCGAGAAGACCCCCCCGTCATGGATCTCTGCTTCCTAGTGATGGTCCCTGCCATGTGACCTGGCTCCTCAGGGAGCAGAGATCCACGCTGGAGTCTCCTCACTGGCGCTGCCCACCCTGCGCAGCCCCACATCACTGGGGCAGCATGGGGCAGGCAGCAGCAGCGAAGAGACCCCCGGTGCAGATCTCTGCTCCCTGTGGAGCTGAGTCACGTGGCAGGAAGCAGCAGGCTTGCTTGCTGCTCTGCGCTGTTTCCCTGCCCCTTGACCCGGCATGACAGGGATCGGAGATCCGCGCAGGGTTCTCCTCACCTGCACAGAGGGCAGCGGTGCTACCCTTCCCCCTCACAAACCACCCACAGCCCTGTTCTCTTCTCTGCTGGGGCCCAAAGCCCCACCTGGCTGGGTAGGGCTGTGCAAAGCTTGCTTTGCAGCCCATTCGAAACAGATTCAGAGGAGATTCGGCAGAGCCGAACCTCCGACATAGATTCGGCCACGATGAAACAGGACATTGACGCAAAACACCAAAACGAATCACTGTCCTCCAAAGCAGCAGAGTCTGAAACTGAATCAAAACACAGCCATTTTGCACAGCCCTAATGTCTACGAGTACTTAATACAAATTTGTGTGTCAACTCCTTGAAACAAGGTGTAGTCTGACTAAAAGTGGTAGGTGGTATTGCTATGTCTCAATAATTTATATGCTACTATATCAATTACTGCCTTATTGAGAACAAAAATCACAAGTATATATTCTTCCAAATACATGAGGCTGTGAGCATGATATCGTTTAGAGCCTCGTTAACAGGAATCTGTCTAGTTACATAATTTCATATATCTGTCAACTAACTCAAATAGCAAATATAAATCTAGCACTCAGGGATGTCATGTAGATATCTAAGCTTACCTGGAGGACACTGGGTGCATAAACAATAAACAGACTACACTCATCCATATATGTAGTTTTCCCATCTCCCAGTTGCAATATGGTTAATAATCTGGGTATTAAATGCAAAAAATAAATTATTTTAATACTTTGGTGAAATATAAAATGTGTAAAAATCAAGGAAATTAATGTGATGGTTACTACAGCAACCATAATGTTTCCTTCATATATATATGGTTAAATTACAGCTGCTGTGGGATTTGCAGTTTGAATCTTCTGACTTTTAGGCCTATAAAAATCACAATAAAATTATAAATACAGGATATTTATATAAAATATTATGTATTTATAATTAGTATATACAATTATTACTTATTTATAATATATATTCCCTATGGGGAAAAAAAATATATATTTATATAGCCCTCCATGGTTCTTTTGGGAGAGCTGGTAAGTGAACAGGATATTTACTTTGTAATAAGCATCTTCCAAAATCTGGAATTGGAAAGAAGGATGACTTCACAAAAACCCAAAGTAACTGAAGTTTCTAAGGCTCAGTGTCCAGTGCATGGACAACACAAGCTTTTAAAAATGGATTTAAAATTGTCTGGAAATGAAAGCAAGAAAGTAAGGCTAAAAAAATGTCATAAACTTATATTGATGGCCAGCAGACAGAAAAGCTGGCTTAGTGTAGATGATACTTGTTCTTAAATATGTATGTGCTTTTATATCATACACAGGCACATATAACCTCAGCCTGGAACCAGAAGAAACAGAGGCCAGATTAATTAAATAAGAACTGTGATTGACAACAGTAAGTGTTTTATAAGGAAGAATATCTAAAAAAAGTTTGGAAGGTGACATATAGCACCAAGTATGAATCAGACAAATGTGTTTCCCAGAAGATGCACCTGAAATTTCCCCTAACCAAAAAAAAGCATCAGGCAGCAACAAGAGGAATAGAATCTATACTACTGTAAGCAATTAAATGAAAGAGGCCTCAAGAACAAAGTGAAGTTCCACATAAAGAGCATCAATAAAACAAGCAAGCAATTTTGCCACAAGATTATCAATAATAAATGTACACAGTTGGAAAAAGACTTAAAGATGCAGTAAAACAATCCTTAGTCAACTGGAAGATGAAAACTTATTTGTGAGACCCATAGAAACACTGAACCCTTATTATTTACTTATATAGTGACATAAAGGTGCATGGCCCTCACAGACTAACACATAGTAGAGCTTGCAAAGTAAATAAGAAATAATGACCCCCCCCCCCCCCCCCAAAAAAAAAAAAAAAAAACACAAAAAAAACAACAACGGTAACGGGGAAGGGGAAGATACAGCAAGGAAGAAAAAGAGAAAAGGTTATAACTGAAGGTACACAAACAAAAGTAACTGCTGAAAAATTTCCAAATATAATCAGTTTGGAAACACTTCAAAGTGGTATTGTTTCAGCTCTGGGACACACGTACCCTGTGATATCCTCAGCTGGAACACTACAAAACTGATCTCTACTGCTCTGAGGACGGTGGTGGGGGAGAAGACAGGGGCTCAGCTCCCCCCACATGGAGGGAAGGGTAGAAAGGAGAGGAAAGCACAAAGCACCAGAGTAGAGAGGTAAGCAGGATCTTCCAGTCACCAGTGCCTAGCACCAGTGGTAGCCCTAGGATTCAGCACAGGCCTGGTGGGAGAGGTTCAGGGGCTGCAAGGGTAGCAGTGGAGGATCCCGGCTGCCAAGTGGGGATCTGGCAGCACTCTACAGAGACTTGGTATCCGGACTTCTGGCAGGCTGTCAGTCCACCCAGCTCTCCTTCCCTGCACATGGAAAGGGGGCAGGGGAATATGGGGAGAATGAAGTACTATGGGATTCTGGGGGACCCATGGGTCCTTTGTGCCCATACACATGTAACAAGAAGTGAAACACTTCAAAGTAGCACCTCATTTCAAAAGGCGTTATTTTGGAGCACATGGACCACTTTTGGTATATTTGTATAGCTGGCCCTTTGACACATTCCAAAGGCATCTGAGATGTTTCAACTGTTACAGTACTTCAGTCCACAGCCTAATAAAAACCTTGCTGTTAGACGTTATTAATGCATGTATCTTGTTCTAAATGTTCCTCCCTTGCTCTTTAAAAGAAATGATAACACTGCCAAGGGACTACTATATTTATCTTAAATTCAAAGTCTTGGATTTGGGTAACACACCAATAACTTGATTCTAAACATGGAAAATAAATACATTTGTATAGTTCTCTATGTATGGAGTCTATCTATTGATGGGTTGCCTTAAATGTGTCCCTCCCCCCTGCTACAGTGGGAGGGGTGGGGCAAGCAGCCTGATCCCCCATCCCTTGCTCCCCATCACTTGTTCCCCTTCCCCAGCACCTGGACCCCCCTGACACCTCTTCTCCCCCAACCTGCAACCTCTGCCCCTGTAACTGTCCCCCCTGCAGCCTTCCCCCTCCCCTTCTTCCCTCCACAGGCTTTGCCCCCTCTCCACCAGCTTATTGGCCAACAACAGTCTGGTTCTATGCTGGGCCAGAGTACCCTGTGTTCTGTGTCTCCAGCTGGCATGGAGTCATGTCAGCCAGTAACCAGGTGGGGAGAGGGAGGGGGCAGAGTCAGACCTGCAGCAATCACGTGCCCCGACTCACACACACACACACACACACACACCCTTGTACTTAAATCCGAGACAAGGGGCTTCCTCCCACCCCCCACTGAATAGGGGGGGTGGAGGGAACCTCACCTTGGATTTGAGTAAATAAGGTATTTAATAATAGAGTATGAGGCTGCTGATGGTCACAAATATGTAAAGAAAACCAAAAGTGAAGCTTGCTCTTTTTTCCTAGATAGCCTAAAGAAGCATCTTTTACCCTCTATATGAATGCCCAAATATGGAAGATGAGCTATAGCTATGAGTATCGTACAACTTACCAGGAAAATCTCCTTTCCGGCTGCTTTGGCCAAACTCCTGAAGCTGAGCTTGTTGGTTTATCTGCTCTTTCTGCAAATTTTCATACCAATGGGTAACCTCAGCCCTGAGATCTGCCACCTGATCACTTGGATACATTTCTATAGTCATCTGAAACACAATACATATTTTTTTTCCAGAATGCACAACAGATATTATGAAGTGTAATGATTTAGGAATAAAATCCATTTTGAAAATCAGAACTCTTTTAATTACCTTGTCAGGAAGACCAGCTGGCTGACATACAATTCTTAGTGGCAATGACTGTTTGTCACTAAGTGCCTTTAAGTGACTGCTAATACCAGTGCCTTCAATCTGCCACTGTCTCAGATGATATGCAAACCTTAAGAAGCAGGTAAAAGTCAAATATAAAAAGAAATGCATATTTTCCAAAACTGACTTAAATCAAATGCTTGAAATGGCTATGATCTTCCAGAGTTTTCCCAAGAGAAAAATGGAAAAATAAGGCTTGATATTCCTAGTGTTTCTCAAGTTAAACAACCACTAAAATAAAAAACCCTGAAAAACATGTCCACTTTTTTAAACCTCATGAGACATCAATAGGGTTCACCACGGTTTTCTGCCAACCATGTTTATCCACTTAAACCTCAGAAGACACCTTTGTAAACTAGATATTATTGCCCCATTTTACACACCAGAAAACAAAAACTAAGTGAAAAAAAAATCTGATTTTTCACAATTTCAATCTTAACTTGTAAACTTCTATTAAGTACAAATTATAAGAAAATAATTACAAGTCTTTGGTACATTTCGGCTTGGGATTTGTTTACCTTCTTCTAAAAGCTTCCAGGTGTGTCTTTAGCATTAAAAGTCCTCTTTCAATAATGGTGAGACTTGAGTGGGAGTCTTGCTCAAGGTTACTGGAAGCTATCATTAGGCTTTCCATACATTTGCTAATAAATTCTTGTTCTTTCTCAAGACCTGTTTTACCTACAAGATCAATATTAAATAACTACATGAGCACTGCACTTAAAACAGTTAAATTTTGTACTTACATTTAAAAGAAAAATGTTTGTGCATCTTTAAAAGGATTAATTTTAACAAAACATAAAAACTAAAATTTTCCTGACATTTTAATACCTTGGTTCAAGTAAAACTGAGAATTCTTACCATTAATATAATAGGAGTTAATATACTGAATGGCTGCTCGACTGACATCACCAGACTGTGCTCGTAAAGCAATGCCCCAGAATTGGTCCATACCACACAACTATGGAGAAAAATTAAAAAGCTGTTACCCAGATGTGTTACAAATAGGAAAAACCTCTTCCTTATTTCGAAGAGACATTTTGCACGGCACCTCTCCCTGAAAGTACTATGGATAACTCAACATAGTCCATAAAATCCACTGACTTGGCCAAGTCCCTCCCTCATTGCAAATTAGATCTGTAGGTTGAAAAGGCTGGCAACTTTGGATACCTCTAAGCAGGAAACAAATGCAAGTGTGGGTTCAGACAGATAGACTGCCCTAAGGAGACTTGACACAATTCAGCTATCTACCCAATAAGTGGGTGGGTGTGAGTTTACAGCAGTGAGACTAGGAAAAGAGATGATGGTACACTTTTTAATACCTAAGCCATTATATATAAGGAATAAATAATGAGATGGAAAGCCTCAATCTTTGGTGCTAATCTTTCTATCTTGGCACCAACAGAACTCTGACCACACTCCTGAATAAGAGAAATAGGTGAAAGGGCCACAAAAAAGCTCAGTTAGTATGGATCAAGTTACAGTAGCAGATACTGATGACATGTCTACACCACCTCCATGTCACAAAGAGGAACAACGGCAAGGGAGCATGTCCTGCCTCCCAGCTACTGCCAACCCCCAGGAACAAGGCACTATAGCTAGCTTACAGTAGCCCTGAACACATGCCAAGATAGTAACCTGAGAGCAGGGCTTAGAGCATGTGCTCAGAGCAATCTAAACTCTGTCTTATTTTGGGTACTTGTATGCATTAAGTGGAAGCAAACAGGCAGAATATACTCCTCAGGAGGGCTCTGAGGTGTGCCAGCAGCAGTATAGACAAGCCCTGAGACAGGAGATCCAGCTTGCTGGGAATAAGGATTGAACTCCATGAAAGTTGCACTAGGTCTAGGTACCACAGCATTCTTGGCCAGTTCTAGGCAATGATGAGGTTTCCCACCTAACTTTTTATCAGCTTCTGAACCACTTAGCTACATAGTTGAAAGATGGAAAAAAAATCCCAAAGCCAGTTAATTGTGAACCGCTGTCTGCTCCAAGTGATCACTGGTCTGCTTATCTCTTGAGTTTTTACTTATGCAAAATAGATCCACCTAATTGTGGCCTTTTTTTTAAGATGTCACCTGTAGCATTTTGAACTTTGACCATTCCAACCACTTAGTCCAAGAACCTGTTGGCCAAGTTTTTGCACAATGTTTTTTCGAGTGCATCCCTATGATAATGACTAACTGATCTCACACCCAATTTATTAATCAACATATGCCACATATGATGCCACATATTTTATCATACAAAATACCACATAAATCTATTCGATTTATATTTCAAAATTCATGGAAACTGAATGGAGACATTTTGCTTAAGGTAAGACTTGCAGTATGTTGTGATCTGAGTTTCCAGTGGAAGCACAGATAAAATGTCATTATATCCAAAAGAGAAAAATCTATGCTTTCAAACTTGTATATGTAACATGTCATAATCACTGTGATGTCTGACTGAATTAATATGCTCTGCTTTCTCTGGTAATCCTAAACATTCTAAAAAAATTAGCAGGACTAATTTGCATATCTTGGAAGTTAATGTTCTGGAGCTTTTCTGATCTTGAATATACTCCCTGTATATTATGGTGGCCCTTCTAAGCTCCCCGGGTTGACATACCTATGTTCAGATATCAGTCTATTTTTGTGACTAGAAGAGTCTACTATAAAATGGGGTTTTGGTTTTTACCAAGTGAGGGACACTGTTACTCTAGAAGGCATCTGTATTGAACTTCACATCTCTTTTTGGAAATGGTTCCAGGACTTTAAGAAGAACCCCAGAGAGTCCGTAATGCATAATCTTGTCCAAGAAGTAATTTGTATGCAAGAGGTCTGATAACATTGGTGTTACAGCCTTTCCCTATCTGTCCATCTGCTAAAACTTTCATTCAGGCTCTCATCATCATTAGAGGTTCACCAATACATCGGTCCAATATCGGATCCGCACTGATATAAAGAAAAGTTACTATATCGGAAATCGGACATATCTGGCCAATAATTTGGCCAATAAATGGCCCATGCACGCATGCAGCCGCAGTGTACCACTGGTGGCAAGGAGCACAGCCTGGCAGCGTGGAGAGCTGCCTCCATCTGGTAAGTCTGGTGTGGTGGAAGGGGAGGGGGGGGAAGGGGCTGGGGGGAGGCAGATCAAGGCCCCCACAGTGAGAAAGGGTGTGGAGCTGAGGCTGGGGTCAGAGCAGGGGCAAGCACTGCTCAAAACCACAGATCCTCGTCTGGCAGGGCATGAGGCGGGGGGGAAACCTGTGCCCCCGGATCTGCATGGGGTAGGCTGGGGCCAGGGCTGCGCCAAGCTCTTGCCAGCGGGGTGGGGCTGTGCTGGGAAGGGGCTATGGCGAATTTGTGGCTGCAGCGTCCCCCCTCCCCATAGCCACTTTCCAGCGCAGCCCCACCCCGCTGGCAAGAGCTTGGCACAGCTCCGGCCCCAGTCTACCCTGTGTACAGCCAGGAGCACCTCCCCTCCCCCATGCCCTCCCAGATGAGCAGCAGGAGCAGCAGCAGGAGCCGCTGGACAAGCAGGCAAGTGCTGGGCCAGTGGCTCCCAGACAAGCAGCGCAAGCCACCGCTCCCCCCCCGCAACGGTTGGTCCGCAGCTCCATGCTGCACCCACCCCACCTTGGCTGGGCACTTGCCCAGCCCCAGCCCCAGCCCCACACCCTCCCTCACTGCAGGGGGCTTTGATCTGCCCTGCCAGCCCCTTCCCTCCCCCCTCCCCTTCCACCACGCTAGATTTACCAGCTGGAGGCAGCGCTCCATGCTGCTGGGCTAGGTATCGGAAATCAAATCGGTATCAGCCAATATGACTCCTTAAAAATTAGCTATTGGTATCACCTTCAAAAATCTCTATCAGTGCACCCCTGATCATCACATATCTGTTACTGTAACATTCTTTTATTCTACTGACAAGTCTTTTTTCATTGTAGAGAAAAAATGAATGTGTTGCATTCAAATGGTAAGTGTTTACTTTTCACAAAAAAGTCTTTAAATGAGACTTAAACAAAGTCAGAGACCTTGTTTGGCACACATCTCTGATTTTCTTTTTTTGCAAGAACAGAAATTAGCATGAAGTGAACTCAAAATTCTCTCACTTGGAGACACATTATCCTCCTAGAACAGGACCAGCCCCTTATAGCCACTCCCAAGCCACCAGTTAAACAAAACACAAATATAGACAAATATAAATCCACCAATCTCTGGCATAAGCTCATATCCCATGCTGGGTCTCTACACTGCCACAACACCGCTCTCCAGAAGTTACTTACAGCCCAGTGGCCCCATCTTCAGTTTTCCCTGGTTGCTTAATCTATTATAGCAAACCCTTGCTCAGCTACCTGCCTCTGACTGAAGACCTTGCCCACTGCACTTTTCTTTCTAAAGAAACAGTATTCCTCAACTGCTGTTACACCCCTTCACACCATAGCAGGTCACTGAATGCCGTCCCACATGCATTTACATTTCTGAGATGTTTTGTGTGTAAAGCACCTCATCAAGCCAAAAGGACATTACAGTATACTACATAAAATGTAAGATATATTATTTTATGGTGCGTTTCTAGCCAAAATTACTGTTAACAAGGGTCACACGTGCTGTACAAAGACCATCACCTACCCTGCATTTATTAACTGAATGTAAATTGTAAGACCTACTCTAATCTACTCTCTTAAACAACTATGCCACTTAACATATTACATTTATGGTTAGAGTGTAAGTAACTATAGCTACATGGACAGTGGGGAGTGGACACATGGAGATAACACTTTCTTTGTAGTTTCTACCCCTTTCTTCATTCATAAAATCAAAAACACCCCACAAACCACACAACTGCAGTCCTGTCAAGGTACACAGTGAGGAGTTGGTCACAATTCTTCTCATCTCCATATCAGCTAGAAGAGAGCACATGCTGTCCCCTTCTAAAAAGTGGAGTACCATCCACAATTTCAGTGTTCCCAAAACACCATGCACGGCCCCCAGTACAAAATCATTCTAACTATTCTTAAGGGTATTCCATTCACAGAGAATTAACTTAGGAAAGAAAGGCAATAATAGCATTAAGTCCATACTTACCTCTGAGTTTGAACCCCCATCATATGCACTGGTAGCCAATCGGGCCAAGTTACATAAATGCTGGAATAAGTTTAGACCAGTCATACTAATAGTTTCAGGCTTCAGCTGTGGCATCTAAATAAAATAAATTTGCTTTACTATGAAAAGAAAATTCACAATTATAATGTTGACAATATTTCAGGGCATTTACTCTATCAGAACAAAGAATAAAAACACATCTTCAAAACAAACAAGTTTTAAGTCAGTCCAACTATGTTTCAATAAGAAATATAAGTCTATTAGCACTTTACACAAAAATTAAACCACTGATAACTCCACTGTGCATTTCTTGCTCTGTACCCATCCCACTTGGCCCTGAGAACAGTTTAGAGGGGACAAAAACATTTTCAATACTGTATCATTAGCAGTTTGTCAACAATAGGATGACTGGGTAATGTACACTGTTTCAGAGTTTTAAAGTAACTATGATGCCTGGAGACAATAACTGGAATCGCAGAACTAGGTGTACAGTATTTGTTACTTTGCAGTTTGCATTTTGTACCTACTTATAAGTAGTTAGCAATAAAAAGCAAAAACGAAACAACATACTATGCCATATACTTTATCATTCAAAACATCACATGAATCTCGCTGATTTATACTGTAAGATTTGTGGAAACTTAAAGTCTAGAACAAAGTAGAAATCTACTTTTCAGCCCTGTAGATGTAATTTCCAAGTATATGAGCAGAAGGATAAAATTTTCTTTTCCCAGATTAAAATAATATGGTTCAGTTTAGATGATCTATCCTGAAAGCATGGAATTTTAGTTGTCAATATGATTACTTCAGAAAAAGATCTAACTTCCTTCATAAATTGAAGACTGAGGCTGTAAGATATTTAAGGTTAAAGAAAGTCAAAACAAGAGGGTATAAAAAAAGGGAAAATGGCACTCTTCCCCCTCCCATCTCCCCAGATTCAATGACAAAGGAAGCACAAGCCATACCATGTGCCATAATAATAAAGTGACAGGAAGTCAGTAGATAAAAAAATAAGATTTTATAATAGGCAATTGCTATTTAATTAGCAATCCTGCACCAAGTGACAAGCCAATGAGGTTTAGGTTAGAACAGAGGGCATGGCAACGTGAGAAAGGCTGAAAAATGAGTTTTAAAAGTCAGTAAAGCAGTTAAAGAAGCACCATAGCCACTTCTACAATACTGATCCCTCTTTTGCTCCCATGTACAGAAGACAGAAATAGTGTAATCATATACAGACAATCCTGGCTTTCCTCTGTACAGTCCTGTCCTGTTCTAATACCCACCACACACATGCCCACTAAGACTCTATGGTTGACTCTAAGACTCAACAGGGATGGTTAAATAGGATATATTTTTCCCCTACCGTGCAAAGGAATAATTCCATTGCATCTGGGCCCCCTAAGCTGTAAAAAGGGAAGGATTGCCCCACTGAAATAATTTTAAATATGTTAAAATCATTTTGTTGTAGATGAAGACACTAAGTAAAATTCATCAGATCAAATAAAAATTCTTTTTCTATACCTTTTCTAAGAAAAGATGCTTATAGGTTTCCATTCCCATAGCATGCTGATCTTTACTTCGTACTTGATTTAAGAACCAATGTAGTGCATCATCATAGCACTCAGAATCTTCTACTAAACAGTGCCATAAAATGTCCACTTGTTCTAAACTCAACCCTAGAAATAATAAAAAAAATGTTTAAAATGTTCCTTCATAACAGCAAACAAATTTAAATATTCTACCTAAAATAGGAACATACATTGAATGTCAGAAAGCTTTCTGTTAAGCTGAAAAGTTTAAAAAACCAGCAGCCAAAGAATTCACCACGGACATCCCATTCTCCAGAACTTTTGTGCAGACTGGAGGGAACAAAGGAGTGCTATGACTTTTAATTCTTGGTTATGCCAGTAATTATACAAACAATTACTCTCATGGGCTGACTTGGGATCTTACACCTATCAAAATAGGGGTAGCTTCTATATTCTGGACTTCATTTTTTAATTGAAAATTAAGATTGTGGTCAAAAATAATATTTTGCAGGATTTCACCAATACTTCCTTCAAGATGAGATCAATTGTGAATTTAACTTTCATCAAAGTAGTGCATTAATTAGCTGGTTGTAGTGCTGGTTACATTCCAGATTTCTTCAAGGAAACACATCAAAACTCTTCTATCACTGGCACCATATATTACAATACTTTTTGCCTGTGACTACTAATATTTTCCTTCCTCTTTTGTCCCATAACCTAATGACTGCTGGGGCCAGTCATATGTTCTCCTCTAACAACTGATACAGGAAATGGATCCTAAATGTCCTCCATGCCTTTATTATTCTCACAGATCACATGGACAGAGTCAACCTACAACAGACAAGATATGATGGGAAGAAGTCTAGAATGCCATAGATAGTATAGCTTGTGTAGAATGCACTTACAGCAAGTGCACTTGTAGTATGGCAGAGAGAGTTTTTCAAGTTATAAGCTTGTCTGTTAGCAGTCTCTTTTTTCTCGCACCATGGAATCCATGAAGTTCTTATCAGCAGTACAATTTCAAAAGATAATCCTCATTTGGACTTGAAATTAACATTTTCCTCATGCTGAGGAATGTCTGGATAAACATACAAATTTGGGTTAGATTCTTCAGTTTTCTGGCTGCAGGAGCAATACCACACCAGCAGGTAACAATAGCAATATTTTCTCTCACTTTCTGCAAGATTTTCTCTATGTAGTTGAAGATCTATGGCATAAGTTGCAAAATGAAACCTTGTATTTCATGGCCACCAAAACAATGACAATTCTGGAATGCACTGGATAATCACGTCTTCCTTGGCAAGATGCTATTTGGAGTGAAACCAAGCGGCTGATAAAATGTCTCTTAATAATGATGATCTTATTAATTACTACCTTATATCTAACATGAAACTTTTGGGGAAATGTTATTTAGAAAGCTCTGGCAAGCAACTGCAGAACCACCTGGAGACTATATACTTTTTTCACCCCTGTAATCTAGCTGTAGGCCATATGGGTTATATATCCTTTCTGTAAGTAACAGTAGAGATTCTGCCAGGAGACCAACAACATAATATTTTAAAATATTTTAAATGAAACATGTTAACTTCAGGAGAGTGCATTACTAAATCTGCAGAAACCTGACATGACAGTTTGGATATGCAGCACAGTATATCATCTAGCAGATGCTGCCTTATCTAAATGCAAGAGAAGCAGTACTGGAGAATCATGTGACTTGGGATCTCATTCATGGCAGTTTTTATTGTTTGATCCTAGCTACTCGAAGAGTTACTATAGGATTTCCAGGCTTATCCACTATCAAGTAGTAGAAATTTGGTCCGATTGTTCATTTTCATTTGTTGTTATGTGGCAGTTGAATTTTCTTTGATGTTTCTGAAAGATTCTGCACAAGATTTTCTTGTTGTTGAAAAACTTGCTTATCCATCTATCCAGCTGTTTCTAAGAATCATCAGCAAGATGCAACACAAATTACATAAAGCAACTGGTTAGCTTGAATGAGTATTCTCTAAACTTTTTCTCTATTATGCCATAGAAGTAGAAGAGCTCCTCCAATAATATTTTTGTATTTATTAATTGTTTTCAGGAAAGCAATGTGAATGGTTCAAACTTAGCGTCAACATTCAGAATTTATTTGTCTGCATCTGTTTCCAATTGCCATATAAACTTTTCTAACTTCTTGGTCTTGCAAAGCATGTACTGCTGTAGTGACACACAAAATATTCTGTGAAAGGCTCCTTGATCTCAATCTGCTGTTGGAAATCCGGTTTTACTAATAGATAAATTTCACCAGCCCCACTTTTCTTCTGGAGAGATATGTATATACAGTCTTCAGAGGTTTACAAACACCAGAAAGTCATATATCAACTCAATCAACAAAGCCAGCATTTTATTTTCATTTTAAAAGGTTATTTCAATGTCGCTAAATATAATTATAATTTTACATACAAGACACCATTCCAACAAATTGCTTGTAACTTTAAAATGATTTCATACAAATCTCTCAAATTATAATAATATAATAAAAATAATACTTTTTACTCATCTAGTATTTTACATCCAACGTATCTTTACAGACAAAACTGAAATCCTACAATACCTGCACAATTTAAAGAACACATACATTATTAGAATAAGGATAGTAATACTATTTAAATAATAATTATTATTATATCAATAGTATGAAAAATGGACCATAGCAAAGATAAATAACTTGATGTAGCATAATTGGAAACAGATTATCAAACTCCTAACTTTCAGTTCTATGCTACAAGAACAAGCTACATGGCCATTAAAAAAAAAAAAGGTTAAATTATTAAGTAGTAAATGTGTTTAACTGCAAGTTTTGAAAGATAGATATTAAATGTCTGGTGACATGAAAAACTCACTGAAATGATCTGGTGATCCTAAAGTTGAAAAAACACATGTCAAGAACTGAAGTCGCACTTGCACTTCTGCACTATGGCTGTACCTATATTTGAAATAAAACCATTTGTTAGTTTTCTCAGATGTTTATTCACATCAATACTTTACTATCCTTCAACACACAACTCTGAACATACACACACTTGAGCTAATACAACAACATTTTCTCTCATTAATATTATTCTGTTTTTAAAACCTGAAACTTAGGTCAAGGAATAATCTACACTCCAGCCATAAAAATTGTAGCAACATATACAGTACTTGGGGGGAAAAAAGAGATGATATGCAGTAGGGCTGTGCGAAGCTTTGGTCCCCGATTTGATCCAGTGGAGATTCGGCTCGATTCAGTGGCTGAATCTCTCAATATGAATCAAATCAGGAGACCTTTTAATCTCTCCAAATCGAATTGGAACCCTCAGAATCGATTCGGAGAGATTCGTAAAGATTCAGTGATTCAGACAGACACTTTTAAATATTTTTTCTACATACCTCAAGGTACCAGATGGCTCGTGAATGCTGAGATGCTGGGGTGGATGCAGTGCTCCACAGGAGCATGGGGGGCTCCCCGGTGCACTCGGCAGCAGACCCGGATGTGAACCAGAAGCACTGGGGGGGCTTCCCGCACACCCGTCCGGCTTGGCGACAGGTGCCTCCTGGGTCTGTGGGAGCACCTGGGGAACCCCTGTGGCCAATCGCCAAGCCAGGAAGGTGCAGGGGGGGGACCCCCAGCGCCTTCCCCGGAGGAGCCAGGGGGCTCCCCCGCGCTCCTGTGGGACACTCCATCTGCCCCAGCATTGCAGTGTTCACGAGCCACGCCTGGTACATTGAGGTATGTAGAAAAAACATTTAAAGCTGTGTCTATCACCAGATTGGTGATTTGCCAAATCAGCATCGAATCTTCAGATTTGGATTTGGCCAAACTGAATAGGGTACAGTGATCCAAATCAATGAATCGTATCACTATCCCCGATTTGCACACCCCTAATAGGCAGTCATCAGGCAAGTTTTGTATATATTTCGCACAATTTGAATTGAAGCAGTTTGTACTCAGTATCTAAGGCTGTAAGCAGACATTTCATTTAAGCCAGTCTTGATTGTCCTGGGTTTTAAGGCAGGCCTTGAATATCTCTATGCTCTCCTTTTTATTCCAGGGGAAAAGGTTCTCTCAACACAAATGGAACATCTGTACCTGGCCTCAGATTAAGACACAAGCAGCCCACTATTAATACACATCCCTTCCAAGCTGTTCTGATATCAGTAGGGGACCAGAGAGACCACACAGCCGAACAGGTTTGTCTCTGGAATGACTCCCAGTTAACTTGATCGACCTGCAATTAATTTACAGCCTTACACAGCATTGGTGTAGGCAAGTGTTACCACATCTTCTCTTGCATACTTCACAGATACTTAGAGTACGTAGGAACCCAGGACAAAAATGCTTTTTTTTCCCTGGGAGAACTGCAACCTCTGTTTACACGCTAGCAAAATGGGATTAAATTTCTCATGTATTTACCAAATGCTGAAAAATATTTGAACTTCCAGCTGCTTAAAGATAGAATTACTCTTCTGGTGAGAAACTTTGCACATACTTACTGCCTACAAATATTGTATTTCCCATCTGCTGCAAGTCACTTACTCAATAAAGATAAAAAGGAAAAGGGGGAACAATATAATAGCTTGTTTTTTGCTGTGAACTATTTCATACTTAAGAATAAATATTCAGTCAACTGCAAAACAACTTTAGAAACAGATCTCATTACAGAGCTATCTGACTGCCTCATCTGTAGGAAGGAACAAAGCTTTGGGTAAAGTTTCAAATGTGACCCTTACTAATAACTAAATATTTCAACTGTTTAAATTCACACTGTTCAAATGTGCTTTCAATGTGTTTAAAATATATATAAAAATATTCAATACTCACAAATACCAGCGCACATACTATACTTACAAGGCATGTTTATGCCGTCCTTCCCTAACTGCTTGGATGTAGTGTACCAAATTATCAAAGAAAAGTTTCATCATGTTAAGTTCCTTTTCTGCCCACCTGTTCCAATTGAAAGGAGAAAAGCTTAATTTTTTTCCCCTGAGGAATATATTGTAATGAAGTTCAAGTACATATTAACAGTAAACAAATCACTTTCTATCTGCCTTGAAAATGCTCCCATCACTTGTAAAACCTTGAGGATTCTCTATTGAGTTTCTCTGTTCTTAATCTTCATTTTTAAGTATTCCTAGGCTAATCACCATTTTCAAGACGATGTCTAAGAGGAAAGAACTCCCTTCAGAGCCCATCAGATCTGCTCATTGTGAACCTAATTTGACAATGACCAGAAGCATGTGCCTATCTACAAATATAAGTAGTTATCCACTGACTTCACCCATATGTTTAAATAGTTATTACACTCTAGGGAATTATGCACAGAAAAATTCAGCAGTATGTACAGAAATATTCAAAATTATGCAAATATACTTTTACCTTTTTTAACACAAATTAAACTAAATGTAACACTATTTGAACCTTCTTTAGAAATATATGCAGGTACTTTGTATGGCTGGGGTGTGTGGGGGGGTTGTGGGAGGATAGTGAAGGGGTGTGGGTATGGAAGTATGTGGGGTTTGTGGGCAGGCATGGGGTTTGTGGGGGGAATTGTGAAGGGGTGTGGGGTTTGTGGCGCACAGCCCCCACCGCTAGCGTTTCAGCAGCAGCAGGCAGGGGCCCTCGCGGCACACATGGCTGCAGCAGGCAGAGCCCACCAGTTGCATGGTCCTCCGGCTAAGTCCTAGGGCCTGCACACGCTGGCACGGAGCTGGCCTGGCCTGCTGGCATGCCCCTTCAGACCAGACCAGGTGGGATTCAGGCCAGCACATGGGGCTCATGGCACTGGAGGTAGAAGCTTTTCACCATTGGGCCAGGCAGAGCTATGTCCTCCATGTGCCACTTCCTGCTGGAGTGCCAGAAGCCCCACATGGAGGGCTGCGGATTGGGAGGGCCATGGTGTGTGGATTGGGAGCAGTGTGCCACTGGGCTGGGTGGGAAGCTGCACATGGAGGCATGGAGTTGCGCACCGTTAGGCCAGGCAGGCTCCTGCTTGCCTCCCCATGTGGTTTCCCACTGGAGGACTGGAAGCCCCATGCAGAGGCCCAGAACCAGCAGGCCCAATGGTGCACAGCCCATACCCACCCACAAACCCTACACCTCCCCCATCTCCTGCAGGCAGGAGCTCCTCTCTCCACTTACCCAGATGTCCAGTCATACAGCTCTGTGCCTCCACATCCTGGCGCTCCCAGTTGGAGTGCTGGGAGCCCCGTGAAGGTGGAGGCACAAAGCCCGCCACGGTTAAATTATGCAAAAGTATGCAAGGGCATGCCTTTTATATGCAAAATTGCATAGGCACATAATTGCATAATTCCCCAGAGTGTAAGTTATGGGCCAGTTTTAAGGTCACCCACTAACTTCAGTGGGACTACTCATATGCTTAAAGGTAGGCATGAACTTAAATACCTTGCTGAATCATGGCCTGCTGATGAACAATAGATACCATGTACTATGTCTTTTTTTTAAATCTAGGTAAGCTCCAAGCTTCTGCGAGCCTAGGAAGTTGACCTGTTTTTTTCCCCCCAATATGGCAATACAGCTGTACAGTTCCTTCATTTTGTCAAAACAGAATATTTTTAAGTGATTTTTTTATTGCTGAAAGGCACCGGATACACAGTGAAAACAAAGAGAGCAGTTTCTAGTAAAACAATTTTGTCCATACACATCATCCATGCCCTTCTAGAATTTTCTGATGGATCTACTTGTGATGATCTAAAGGTACAAACCCACCCAAACATGAGCCTTTGCATAAATTATGCTCATATTATTAAAAAAAAAACCCCAACAAAGATGAGACAAAGAATTAAACTCATTTCATTCCATTTGACAGCAGTCATTGAGAGCAACTGGTCATTATCAACCTAAGCCACATCAAAGCAGCTCTGTTCCCAATGGTTCCTTGGACATCACAATGGATCCCCCCATGCAAAATGTAATCCTTTTGTGAAACTTACTGCCATGAGACAATGGGGAGGCTAACACTTAAACAAGGTTCAAGAGAGGATTAGATAAATTAATTCAAGATAGGTCCATCAGTGGGTACTAAACATTATAATCAAGGATGCAAGCTCCAAATTAGGATTCCAGCTCTAAATGCTGGAAGGGAAGAGGAACAGGTACACAGATCAGTCTGGAAAGGCCGTGCATAAGCACTCTTCCACTTAGCAGTCACGCTGTGCCACTGTAAGATACAAAGTGTATCTACACATTCATTAACGCGCTTTCCTAATGTGCAGTAGTGAAAGTGCACGCTTTTTTAGTGACACTTAATGCACCATGGCCTATTTTTACTGCACATTAGCATACTAGCAGTTGTTTTTCACACAATGCTTTAATGCACAGTAAAATAGGCTACCGTGCATTAAAGTGCACATGTAGCCACTCCCACAGAGTACTGAGCTTTATAGACCTGTGGACCTTACATTCTTACAGGGGAAAAGGACATTAGTATTTTTTACTTACATTGTAATCCAGTGTGTATCATAGCTGCTCCCAAATTGCTGAAAGGTACCAAATAACTTTGGAAGAAGGCGAAGTGAAACTACTACTGATCTAAAAGGAAAGGAAAGAATAAGATTTTAATTTTTATAACTTGAAATCTGTAACTAAGAAGTTACTTTGAGAGGCTCGTGTTTTACAATGAAACTATTCAAATGAAAGCAGTGGAAGCTGAAGGAGCAAGAGTAGCCACTAGACCATGGCTGCTCCTGGAACAATGCGTGCAGCGGTAGCTGGGTGAGAACCCAGAGCCTGCATGTTAGCCTCTTATGGACAGTTGGTTTGACAGCCCTGAATGAAAAGTATTGGACATATTCAGGTAAAGTTTACTTTGTGTGCAATCATCTAATGAACTGGGGTTAGTCTGTCAATAGTTTACGTGTTTATATTTAATACCTTGTGCACAGCCTCATTGAAAAAAAACTATGAACAAGTATCAAATACATTAGCACTGCTTTTTCTCATTCCAGAAGTTTGAAATGTCAAAATATATGTCATCAAATCCATACTCATAATTTCCACGTTTCATGAAGAGAGGTAATACACCTTCTTTTGAAATTTTGAAAAAACGGATGCAGCTTCCCTTTTAGTAATGTGATGTTTATGTAGCAGGACAGGATCTGTCCCAAACTGCCAATATAACCACAACTATGCATGTATGAGAAAGACTAATTGCCTTCAACAACCCAAAAACATAGCAATGAGTAATATTGCACACCTTGCTATTTGAGATGGAAAATTAATTCCATTAAAAAAAATAAACACCCAAAATTTGTTTACATGATGCATCTTACCAGGAATAAAGTTCTTTGCGGAAAGAATAGTTGTGTAATAGGAAAAATGCCAAAAAGCTTGGCTGCTTAATCAACCAGAAGTAGCTTTCACTTATCATTGTGTTGTCTGAAGTACAGCATAAGTGCCTATAACACAAGTGTCTAGGAGGCACAGAGCCAACTGAAGATTCCTAGCTGGAGCAAGGAATAGTTCAATATCTCCTCTTATACAATGAAGCCAAGATAATTCATAATTTAAGATGTTTATTAGATATTTTTTGCAGTGGATATATTTGATGAATTTGCCTCTATGAATGACATAATCATTTTTAACCAGTTTGTTGAGGACTCTAAATAGTAATACCCTAAGGCTGTGTTTGTCCTACTTCTATCAAAAGTAATAACTTTTAGCAAGAGATAAGCCCATACACTTGTTTTTCTTCTCGTTATCTCTATCCACCCTGATTGCCCTTTTTCTTTTTGGCACGGATTTCCTTAATTTTAAAACTGTTTTTGTTTCATTTTCTTACACACCATGAAAATCAGTGTGATGACAACACGATACTTAATACATAGGAATCCAAGCACTATGTATCCTGGTCTTTTCTGATTTCTTATGCATAATATATCTGTATTTATTTTACATGCTGCCATCTATAATTGGTTGTGTTATAAGAAACAGACTGAAAAAGTTTAATAAATATCTATCTAGCTTTATTTCCTATATATCATCCAGTCAACCTGCTACTAAACAAGATTCTTCCATGAATCTTGATAAAATGTGATTCTGCATTGGAACAGCAGAAAGTAACTGTTTTTAAATTAAACTATGTATTAATGATTATGAAGTCACTTAAAATAGTTTTATTACAAAATAAAGATTCTAAGCGAAAAATAATGTGAACTTCCCATAACGAGCAACTACCCTGGCATACTTCTGAAAAAATCACTTTCAGAAAGTCATTTAGATTTGGACTTTAGCCAAATTAGAAAGTAATGGGTACCTCCAAGTGCTAATGGTTTTCTGAGTTACAGGTAGTAAGTTGCTATCAGCAACTTCCTTTGCCTCAGTAAAACAGGATTTATGCTTACAACAGCTTCTTCAGTAGGCCTGGGTGAAGCATCTAGTATTCATTTTGGATTCGGCCAATTCAGGGGACAGAGATTCGATACAGCAATTCGAATCACTGTCCCGAATCAAATTGGCCAAATCAAACAGACCTCCTCTCCCAGCCCCATCAATGGCTGCCCCCGCCTGGCTCCAGCTTCCAGGCTCTTTAAAAAAGAAAATAAAAAAAAAGCCCCAACTCACCGGCTGCTGCCCAGTGGGGGGTGATCCTCACTGCCCCCCCACTGCCTCATGCTGCGTGGGGGGCTCTGTCATGAGCCCCTATCCCCTGCCCACTCTCCCAGGCCCCCCTCATGGCTGCTGCACCCGGCCCCAGCCTCCCGGCCTCTTTTTTTTTTTTAAAGAACCAGAAGCTGGGGCTGGGAGAGTGGGTGGGGGCCGGGGGCGCTCAAGGGGACTAGAGGAGTAGGCAGAGGATGGGGCCTGGTGGGGGTTCCCCCTATGGTCCCCTCCTCCAGCCCCCACCCTGCTCCCTACTTACTGGCATTGAGTCCGGGTCTAGCTCCCTGTGGCGGCGAGCGAGGACTGCCCAAATCACCAAAGCTCTCTGAATCTTGTCCAAAACAATTTGGACAGCTTCGAATCAATTCAGACCTTTTTACTGATCTCCTGATTCGATTCATGTTTGGAGATTCAGCCACTAAATTGGGCTGAATCTCCTCTGAATTGAATCAGCACCCAAAGCTTTGCACAGACCTATTCTTCAGGTGCTTAACTGGGTTTTTTCTAACTTTTAAAAGTGCACATGCAAGTTCTACTAAAGTTAATACAATTCACAAATGTCTACTGAAGTGCAAATGGTTCTAGATGAATGTAACTATAAATTAGCATATTGTGTATGTATATTTCTCTTTATTTAGATATACACATATTTAAGGAATAAAGTACAACTGATTTAGTAATAATAAAATACTATTTTACAAAAGAGATATCTAGAATCAAGCCTTGAGCAGCAATCTTCTCACAAAAGGCCCGAAAGCAATTTTATAGATCACCATCGGCCACACTGCTTTGTTGCAGCTATGTACTATGGGGAAAATCACTAGTAGACACCCCCAAATCCCACACAGAAAGGGCAACCGTATAGGAGTACACAAAACTCTATATCAGTGGTTCCTTGAATTGGTAGATCCAATAATCCAAAATACTAGAGATTAAGTAAACATGCAATTTTCTGTCTCCATGTTTGCAACTTGCAGTAATGTAATTAGGGGTGGGTGAATAGAGTACCACCCCTGGGCACCAACAGAGAGTTTGCACTATGGTGGCAGTAACAGCAGTTGGGTATAGTAACCCTCTTTTCCCCAACCCCTACTGAAGGCGCCACTTCTATTCCTGTAAATTCCCTGTTGCCCATTGCCACTGGCAGTGGTACTCAACCATGGCAATCTGCAGTGAGGGAAGTGGCAGCAGCAACAGCTTCAGAACAGGGCATAAAGGTGGCCAGCTAGGTTTGGGGAATAGTGGCCCAAGGCACAAACATTACTAGTTATGCTTCTAGCAACCTACTTAGAAAGCAACCTGAACAACACATATCAGATACCATTTTTAGATATGCCAAACAAATGGCAGATTGTCAAAAGTAATGCCAACACCATGCTCGGAAATAATGCCATGCATTTGATGGAAGCTTTCAGTGACAGCATCTATTTTTAAAGGCCTTAATAAAATTGACCTGATTTTAAGAGATGCTGAAGAGCTGCAGCTCCTACTGATTTAATGGGGAGCTAAAACTGGGTAAATTGCTCAAAATTAGGCCTTTTTATTTAAAAACCTCCATATGAATTTAGTAGGCAATCAGGACTGGAAAGTCACTTTTAAGGTGTAATTTTTTTTCTTTTTTAATAAAAAGTACTAACTGCCAGCTTTCATAACAGAAGCATTATGGCCCATATTATTTAAAAAAAGGAAAAGATAATTTAAGAATTACACTGACCAGGTTGACTCATTTAGCCACTCAAGTCTTATTTTCATACGTGATTTAGGAACTTGTGATCTCAAGTCCCACTGAAAGTCAAAGTGCCCAATCATTTTAAAAAATGAAACTGGAGTACCCAGGTTAATGTTATCCAGATTTTGAAAAGGTATTTAGGGATTCCTCTAACCCTTGCTGCAGTATTTCTTCATTTAGAACACTAGTGGAGAAAACACAGATTGTATTAAAAAAAAGTTCCGTTACAGTTTCCCTTCCTCGTCTAACAACTGGAAATTAGTATCAAATACAATTCTGGACATATTTACTGGATATGTCCGGTAGCATAAGGTCCAATTTTGGACCTTAACTTCCAATGATCATAAATAACTAAGAAAAAATGCTGATGGATAAAAACTATATATAAACTACATACTGGGAGTATTCTCTCTTAGAGCATATATTTTAAAGGATTTCTTTGTTTTCTCCAGTGCTGTTTTTACACAAACTATAGATTATGAAACCTTGTCACCAGGATCAAATTCACCAGTCTTGCTAACAGATGTACTTTAAAAACCAAATGGAAACCAAGACGTAACAACTATATGTTATAAAATTTTGGAAAAGCAGCTCAGACTAAAATGGTAATAATGACTAATGCTAGAGCAGTCAGTCACATATGGAAGATATGTTGGAAGTAGGGTTGTCAAATGATTAAAAAATTTGATCGCGATTAGTTGCACAATTAAAAAAATGAGTTGCAATTAATCACAATTTTAATTGCACAGCTAAAAACTCAAAATAATGCACAGAAAAACCTCAAAATACTGCAAAATTATGCAGATACTTTGTGTGGTTGGGGGGGGTGGAATTTGTGAAGGTGTAGGGGCTGTGGGCGTGGGGTTTGGAGCTCAGAGAGGGGGGGTGCCCACAGTGGGGTCTGGAGCCCAGGGAGGGGGGACCCTCGCACACCCTGGCAGGATGTTTAATCTGAACGGGGTCTCTGTGGGGCTGCCCTGGGCCCAAGACGCATCTCTCACTAAAGCACACTCCACCCTTGCCCCAGCAGCGATGGCCACAGGTAGTCCAGGGTGGGGGCAGCTGCTGTGGCCCTGGCCTAAACTTCCCCACTTACTTCCCCAGTGGGTCCCAGGAGGTCCCGACTCACCCCAGGCCCAAGGGTGTCAGGCAATCTTGCCGCAGCCCAGCACTGCCTTCTCCAAATACCCAGCGCTGCCAGCCTGGCTGCTCGGGACCACGGATGGGAGATGTGAGTGGGTGTGGGCCCTATCCCACTTTCCTACTGCAGCTACACAGATGCACATCCCGCCAGGACCAGCAGAGCTGTCAGGAGCCCAGGCGGTGCAGGGAGGAGAGCAGTGGCTCTGCTCTTTTTGGCAGTGGCACTGGGCGCGACTGAGGCTCTGGCGGTGCTGGGCTGGGCGTGCAGTGCTGCATGGGCCAGGGGTTGCAGGAGGTGGCTCTGCAGGTATCTCACCCCTGCTTGCAGCAGCTGCATCCAGAGACACAAGATGCAGGGCCACCTTCACTGCCACAGCACTCCCTGGGGGCCCAGACCAGGGATATGTAGGGACCCACAGGCCCAGAGATGGCTCATGCCAGAGTTCCCAGGTAGTCCTGACCCACCCTGCCCTGAGCAGTGGGGCCCCAAGGGTGCCAGGCAGCCCCACCAGGGCTCAGGGCTGCCTTCCCCAAACCCCTAGCACTGCCAGCCCAGCTGCTCTGGGCCCTGGATGGGGGTTGTGGGAGGGTGCACAAGTGTGCCCCCACTCCCCCCCCCCTTCCTGCTGTACCCACCCAGAGCCTGCACCCAGGCTGCCCTACAGCTCCACTGCACTGCCACTGTGTACTGCAGAGCTGCAGACTTCCTCCTCTTCCCTGCATGCCAGGCAGCACCTGGCTGGGGCTCCAGTGCTGGGCCAGGGGGAGAGGAGATTTCCCCTCCACCCTAAAGTCTAATATTAAGTCTATTGATGGGGGAGGACAGGGGGAGAATCCCCTCTCTGCGCTAGGGGCAGGGCTCAGAGGACCTGGGTGACCTGGCCAGCCCCTGGCTATAGGGACCATTCCCCCCGGGGGGGAGCGGGGGGGACCACAAGAATTTGAGGGGTGGGGGGTGTGCTGGGCAGTCAATCAAGTATGAGCCCTGCTCAGCTGCATTTGGGTGCCTTTAGCAGTAGCTGGCAGGCCAGGAGGCATGCTCTATCACCTCCAAGCTACTGGTATGGGCCATTGCAGGAATCTGGCTGCAGGTGTGAATGTGAGTTCACTTGCTTATTGGTTCAATGTATGCAGTTTAGAGAAACCTCCACAGACTGAATCGATTCAACCTGAGGCTTTTTGACTGTCTGAACTTAGCCTAGAACACAATTAGGAGATAATTTTTTCAACAGAAAAGAAGTCTCTCCATGTCTGATCTTACAGTTCTGAGCTCAAAGGAAATCTATCCAGCACCTTTACAGGACAAGTGTGGGAACAGAAATTCATTAGCCTACTGGACACTATGTACTAAGGACAATAACTTCATGGTTCTTTATAACTTACCTAATGCTTGCTAACCTCTGAACTTCACAGGTAATAATAACCCTTCTAAAGAATCTTGTCCTTCCATCATCAGTTTTTTACTGCATTTTTGCTGCCTATTGGATACTTAATAATTTCTCTTGTATCCTGTTTCTTATTTACATATGGAGTTTTACACAAGCTTTTGTTCTATCTGCTACTTAGCTCTGCTGCAGCTGCTTCTCTCCCAAAGGCTAGAAGAAAGGTACTGTGTGTCATGACCCAAAAGGCATGATTGTGTGTGTGCGCTTCGGCACCAGAATTATCCCCGCCAAGTTGCAGAGCATTGCACGGGAGAGTTTCCTATAGCAAGAGGAAACCCCAGTGCAGGGACGAGTTTCCCGCCTTTTCTGCAGCTTCTTTTGCAGAGTGCATTGCTCATGTTGCAAGAGGAATGCACGGTGCAAAAGAGTTCCTGCCACTGGTATGTAAATTCGTTCCCCGTGATTGGCTAGTGCTAAATTATTCACATGTGGCAGCTAACGATTGGCTTGTTAGCCGTATAAGGGGCTTGAGCGGTTTCCGCCCAAGCCGAAGAGGACTCCACATCCATCTCGTGGGGACTCTGGGTACACGGCAGGGTAACAGAAACCCTGTGTGAGATCCAGAGGAGCTTGGCGGCCTGATCCACCGCCCACCTCTTCCCGTCTTCGAGCGCAACTTTTATAAGACGTACTTAC
>NW_005841866.1:3077774-3081555 GCF_000455745.1 Alligator sinensis
TGTTAGCCATATAAGAGGCTCGAGCGGTTTCCGCCCAAGCCGAAGAGGACTCCACATCCATCTCGTGGGGACTCTGGGTACACGGCAGGATAATAGAAACCCTGTGTGAGATCCAGAGGAGCTTGGCGGCCTGATCCACCGCCCACCTCTTCCCGTCTTCGAGCGCGACTTTTATAAGACGTATTTACGATTTCTATTTTGGTGGCTCGTTCACCCAGAGCATCCGGAGCTCTGCACCGTGGAGCCTAGCAACCTCCACGAGACCATCTGTGTTGTCTGTCTGTAACCGCAACTCAATCAAGCTTTCCAGCCTACACCACTGCCATCTCGGTGTAAGTAAACAATCTTTAAAACTACCAATACGCGTCCGTGCCTAATTCCAGCTCGACAGCCTTCCCTCTCCAACCTGGCGTGCCCGGGCTGCTGGCCACAGCCCACGTGCAGCACGAAAAAGGGCTCGGGTTGCTCCCGGCCCGCACGCTGTGATACATGTAGGCAATGCTTTTGGGTATCCCAGCCATGCTGTTGGTCCAATAAAGATTTCACTTGCAAGAATTCTTTCTTCTTGCAGAAAAGTTTAGAACATTTAGAGAATTCGATTATTTTTGCTTTTATGTTTTTTTCCCTTACTAGTTTTATATAGTAAAAATAATAAATGGATACAGTCTACAGGACTTTGTTATAGGGCACTTCACTTAATGAAAGAAATGGGCCAACAACAACAGTGGCAACATTATTACAATCTATAACAGAAAAATTAAAATCACATATTCAGTTACCTGTTATTTGCTAAGTTTTCTAGGCATCCTTCAATGAATCTCATTCGAATCTGTCTATCAGTAAACCAGCACACCAAGGAACACAGCAGCTTCTCTGCTTCATTTATTAAGCCTTCAGAAAGATGAATCTAGAGCAAGTAAAAGTAAGTTATTGACATGCATTTATTTCCTTTTTGCAAATATTCTTCTGCAATATGTAACTTACTGCATCTTCATCCTGAACCAGATCCCACAAAAGAGTATTTCCCTTCTTACAAACATTGTCCAAGTTAATATCCGTCACTGCATTGCTGTTGTATTGGTGTTTATGAACTGCCGGCCCTGAGCAAAACAGAGAGGCTGTTACTGAATACGTGTAAAGGACAGTCTAATTTGAATATTATCCTTCATGGTACAGCTATGAAAAGTTCTTATTAATTTATTTTAAATATATTTTGTCAAATTTATATATAGTCACAACCTTTTCTTATAGATACAATATATTAGAAAACCAAGATGACGCAACTGTACAAGCAGTCTAAGACAACTAATCTACAGTGTACAGTTTGTCCATGCCAACAGAAGACTTACTTATTGGTCTGTGCAATTTTGTATTTTGTTTATTTTTTTAAGAGAAGACCATCTGCAAACTTTAGATTTGGAGACCTCCAGTCTTTACAGAAGTTATGTCAAGGAAGGGATGCAAGTAATTTCAAAACTTTCCTCCCTTATTCTGAACGGTACCATATTCATCCAATAAAACACCACCACCACCAGGCATTTTCTTCCACAAAACGTTTAAAGTCTGTCTTTCTGCATCCATAATTTGTAAGGTACAACAGCTCGTCAAGTACAATTTTGCTTTCATGTGGACACATGCAATACTATTTAGATGTTTAAGAAATGATGCATCAGAAAAGACTAGGAAACATTTAACATACTATTTAAGTCTGCACGTGAAAACACGGTAATTATCTGGCAGCTGTAAAATTAGGAATAGCAAAAGGCATCTTGGTTGAGATCCTAATCAAAATCATAACTTTAGTGTTTAAAACAAAAAACAACTTGATAACATTTAAGGTGGAATGCCGAAGAAGTAATCCACAGTATATTCCAACAATGACAAAGATTTTAGTTTCACGTTAACTGCAATAAAAAAAAAGGGGAGAAAGGCATTTCTGCCCTAAGAAATAACCATAGTTATTTTCCTTCCTTAAAATAGTATAGAAAAGTTTGACAGCCAATTCAAAATCCAGTAGATTGGGCATAGTTTTAGAGAACCAGCAAGTCCTGAGTTCTAATGCATACTTTTCAATTGGTCTAATATACAACTTTGGGCAAGTTATTTAACTTGTGTGCCTTGGTTTTCCCCACCTATAAAGCAGTCATAAATACTGCCTATTAAGGAAAATCATGAGTGGGATTTATACAACCAGAAGAAAGTAGGACTGGAAGGGACCTCACAAATCTAGTCCAGCCTCACTGCTCAGAGCAAGATTATCCCTAACTAAGCCATCCCAGTCGAGCGCTGGTCTAACCTGCTCCTGAACACTTTCAAGGATGAAGATTCCACAACCCCTTTAGGTAGTCTGTTCCAGTTCCTAACCACCCTCATAGTCAGAAAATTCTTCCTAATCTCCAACTTGTATTTCCTCTGTTGCAATCTGAGGCTATTGCTTCCAGTCCAGGGGTTGTCAACAGGGAGTACGTGTACCCCTGGGGGTACTTGAGAAGGTCCTAGCGGGGATGTGTGGGCAGGTGGGTGCCACATACCTGGATGCGGGGGAAGCTTGCACATGGCAGCTGCCGCCATTCCATGTTCAGCTGTGTGCCAACCCTCCCTTCTACCCACATCCAGTTGCGCACACCACCTGCCCCTCTCCCCATCTGGCTGAGCAGGTGGATGGCGCCTGGTGTCCAGCCACCGGGGATACACTGATCTAAAAAGGTTGAAAACCCCTGTTCTGGTCCATCCCCTATGGCCACAGAGGAAAGACCATCTCCATCCTTTCTACAATTGCTCTTAAGGTATTTGAAAACTTTTATTAAACCTCCCCTCAGTGTTTTCTTCTCCAAGCTAAATAACACCAGTTCTTTCAGCCTTTCCTCATAAGTCTCACTTCCCAGACCCCTAATCATTTTTATCACTATGTGTTAAACTCTTTCCAATCTGTCCACATCCTTCTTGAAGTATGCAAGCCAAAACTGGACACAGTTAAAAAACTGGGTTAAAAAAATACTTTGCAAAAACATAAGGCACAACATAAATGCTAAGTATTACCACCTGTGCATTATAACAAACTAGTTATAATTTGCCTTTGGTTTCATTGAGGTAATCAGGCTCATACTACCACTGCTAGTCTGAAAGAAATTTAAAACAAACCTCCACAAAAGCAACCAAATGTCTTTTTTTTTTTTTTTTTTTTTTAAGTGTGTTAGAAAATGTCTGTGCTCACCATATACTTAAAAACCAGAAAAGAAAACCTGTGTCAATTGCCTAAACCTCTTGATCCAACAACTGAACTACAATTAACCAATTATTTTCAGAGTATATTCACAACTGTTGTATGTAAGCAGTATAATCTTCAAATTTACAGCTGACATGTTAAATGTTATATGTAATTGTTACACTGTTACATAATTGTTTTATATATAAGAAGTGTATAAAATATAACAATCACTATGTGACTTATATATGAATTCATATAAGTATGTCCACGCAGAAAGTGAGGTGGCCAATCTCAATATATATAGAAGTCAAAGTGATAGAGATGCAGATTATACATAAAGTGGTATATCTCTATTGTCTTTTGTTCTGCCTTAATAATAAACCATCCAGGGGCGATGCATAGGAGGTGCTCGTGGGTACACGTGCACACCCTGTGCACACCAGTGTACCCCCTGCAAAAAGGCGCCGCTGACACTGCCAGCGGTGCCTGTGGGCAGTCGCCGCTTGCCACCTCACTGCCGGAATATAAATCGCCTCTGGCCGCCGCTGTCGGCAGCACCCGCAGGGGGGCGGC
>NW_005841866.1:3081586-3083181 GCF_000455745.1 Alligator sinensis
CCCGCCCAGCCGATAGTGCTGGCGACATCTGCAGGAGCTCTCTGCTCGCTGCCACCACCGCCGCACTCCCGCCACTGCCAGCACAGCCATGCCCCGCCAGCCACCGGGGGGCACGCGCCATTTATGAAAACATCAGTTACAAAAAACTATTTATCATGTTCTTCAGGCCACTAGATTGTATTTTATTTTACACAGAAACTGTCTGACAACTGAACTTAAATAAAATATACTTACAAAGAATCTGACACGGAATCTAGCTTTTCCAAAAGCCACATAATGTTGATATCTTAGCAACATAACTATGTGGAAGTCTGACTATGACTTAATACCAGAATTTCTTTCTGTTGACTATTCTATTATATATATCTATTATACATGCACATGCATACTACTTTTGTTCATTCACAAGCTTTACTTCCTTAAAATGATCTGCATGTTGAAATTATTGGGAAATATATTCTTAAAAGATATAAAATTAAAAACAGAAGCAGTATAGTAAGATGAAATATAAAAGTAGTTTATTTCCTTGTCATTATCGACTCTTACCTTGACTAAGGTGTTCATGGTAGATAGAGGCAAGATTAGGAAGGTGCTGTTGAAGATGAGATGTTAGCTCAGCATGTGAATTAATCTGCACAAGTTCTTCTTCACAGCCAGACTCTTCACCATCAAAATCAGCCATATTTTTCTCTGATTTTGCACTGACCTGGGAACTACTACAACTGACATCATCTGCACTTAGCATATCATCAACCATGTGTCTGTAAAATAGAAACATTAAAATCAAATCTCTCAAGAACTGGATTTGTATAATAAAATCCCTGCCAAAATCCCCATTACAGCAACATTTTAGGAAAAAACTGTTACAGCAGACCAATTAATTGAAATACTTCTTTGCAATGAAATGGAAACTATATAACATGAAAAAGAAAGAAGCCAAACTCAACAGCGACATATATTTTCTAAGCCTTTGCAAGAAACACAATTTCGTTCCCCAAGGACTAAACATCTACAGTCCTCTGACTGCTACACACAACTCCAAATATGCTTCACAGCTATGCAGAAGAACTTCAGAGAAAATTAGAAATCATCTACTTCACCTACTCTACTCCAAAAAAAGAGACCAACTCAGGAAGGAAATCACCACATACTACAACAACTTAAAAGACAGAAATCCAAGCATTTTCCCTAATAATATACAATGGATACAAAGGAGACTATGAAAAACTTTCTACAGCACTCATCCTACATAAAAAGAAGAAATGTAACAAATTACTCCAAGAACAAGCTCCCCAGCCACAAAACAACCATCAGAGGAACAACCCCAACACATTACAACATTCCAACCTCAGACTTGATGAAACTGAAAGCAGCAACCAACCCACAAATATTATCAATCTCTCCACACACACGCTTACCAAAACTGAAAAATCTGTCCTTTCTAAAGGCCTAAATTTCTGTCCAGAAAAACACCCTAATAAAATACTTCAATGTGGAGAACTAGAAGAATTCTTCCCACGCCTGCGCCTCAAAGAATATTTCCACGACCAAACTGAACCCACTCCCAACAACAACTCATCCTCTGACAACATTCA
>NW_005841866.1:3084571-3087762 GCF_000455745.1 Alligator sinensis
TGCCATGACAAGAAATGCAAAACCTGCCAACACATCTCCACCACCTCCACTATTACTACACCCCACAACAGAGCCATCAGCATTCCTGGATCTTACAGCTGCACCTCCAGAAATGTAATATATCTCATCCAATGCACCAAATGCCCTGATGGAAAATACGTAGGAGAGAACAAATAACAACTGCGCGCCAGAATGAACGCACACTGGAAATCTATCAAAGACAGAAATATCCAGTTACCTGTGCAGGCACATTTCTCACAAGAAAACCACTCTCTCTCCCTTCTCTCAGTCCTGATCCTCAAAGGAAACTTACAAAACACTTCCCAGAGACGAGCCTATGAGCTCCACTTCATCAACGTCCTGGATACTAAAAATCATGGACTAAATATAGACAGTGGATTTATGACACATTATAACCTGCCTGACATCTGACTCCCCAGGTATCTCTCCACTTTCACCCCCCTTCTCTCTCTCCTCCTCCCCCGGTCTCTCATCCATTGACTCCTCAAATCTACATTTTCACTGACTACCTGTCTTGTATGCATACCAGCCCAGCTGCTGGCTTCTTTACTTTTCATTCCATCCAGGAAGAGCACGCACCAACTGCTAAAACTTCCTTAGCCTGACGAAGGGTTTTTGAACCCGAAAGCTTGCTTAATAACTATTCTCCAACTATTTGGGTTGGTCTAATAAAGATATCAGATTCACCCAAGGAACCTTCTTTGCAATGAAGAAATTCAACGGGTAGTTCTTAAACTGAATCAAACACAAACCAATTTACATGAAGAGACTTTGTACATTTAGAGAGAAAGATAGGTGTAAACTGGTATATTTCAGACTATCAAAATAGGCAAATTTTAGGTATTATTAACAAAAAATGATGGGTGCTTCTCTTCTAATACTTCTCTACATGTGACAACTTTAATCAGACAATGCTGACAAAATGGAACATGGGGCAATTACTCTAGTAGCAATCTGAATGATCCACAAGCATGGAACAATATCTATAAAAATGTGCATCTGAACTATATGTTAAGCTACTGCTTTTACTGATACTATAAAGGAAAATAAAAAAAGCATTACAACCTACCCATCATGGTGATGATGGTGATGGTGGTGATGATGATGCTGTGGCCCAATAAACTGCCGACAGTTAAACAGTTCATTTCCAATTGTTTCCCCAAGGAAATCCCCCGTATGTGTTATACAAGAATCCTGAGACCCTTGTGATATGTGAGCAGCACTCATTTCCCCTGTCATATCATGTTCTGTATCTTCAGCGTGTGAACAGGTATCTAGCATCCTAATTCGATTATCCACTGGTGGCACAGACTCAGCATTAAAAACATGGTCCTTTCCTGTCCCATTGTTTCCACCACTCCTCTCTGCTGTTCCTTGTGAATCTCCCAAACAAATGCCTGTTTGAGAATCCATCTTCCTGCTTCTGAGTTCTGCATTCCGACTGTTTTTCTGAGGATTATGACCCCTATCTTCCTCTTCTTCCTCTTCCTCTTCTTTGAGAGCTTCAATATCTGCAATATCTTCTGATTGCACCTCACTGCCAGGGCTTCCTGCAGACTGGCTTGCATGACTGGAATTGGCTTCATTACTAGATCCATCACTATGGCCACTGCTACTACCAGGACCACTACTGCCATCCTCACCACTGTTTGCCGTCTCATCGGAACTTCCTTGCATAGACTCCTACAATTTTAAAAATTGATTATTTAAAATAATGTGTAAAGTAATCTTATCAGCAACTATATTAATTAGCTATATTTCAAAATTCTCTAATTCTGTATTTACTCAAATCTAAGATGATGTGCCCCCATTTAACTTGTGTGGGGGGGGGAAAGCATGTCTTAGATTCAAGTATAGCCCAGGGAAGCAGCTGCTACAGCTCCAGATAAGGCCAGGGTACCTCACACGACAGGCAGGAGGTGCCTGCTAGAGAGGAAGGGACAAGCAGAGTAAGGGGACCATGGGTAAAGGGACGCATGAAGTTCAGGGAAAGGATGCAGAGCAAACAGAGGACAGAATGAAAGGAGAGCAGGGAAAGGGAGGACAGAATGAAAGGAGGGCATGGAAAGGGCATTGGGAAGGGGGTGCACATTGCAAGGGGGAACACAGAGAAAGGACACACAAAGTGAGGTGAGTGACAAAGCATGGAGTGGTGGGGAGAGCTGCTGCAAGTCCAGCCCTGATCCTAACCAGGCTGGAAACTGGAGCCTGCAGTCACAGCTACCACTACTCCACTACTGCCTGGCCCACCCATATGCTGTGTACTCCTAGCAGAAACAGAGCCAGAGTGCTGCAAAGGTAAGGGTGGGAGCAGGCACCAGAAGGGGACAAGTGGCAGGAGGGGAAAGGCAAGTGGTAAAGGGCACGATGATAAGGAGTATAGGGCAGGATGCCTGCCCCCCAGCCACTGCTTTTCATGTGGCAATGATGGAGGTGATGAATTTAATAAGACCCTCCAGCAACTAGATGCTAGACATGGAAAATTAAAACATATTTCTAATTTTCCATTTCTAGTATCTAACAACTGGGGAACCACCTTAAAGTCAGTGTTCTCCTGGATTTGGGTAAATATAGTAATAGTGTTTTTTCATCCATTTGTAGTTCTTCTGTCCATAATACATTACCAATATCTTGTTTTGTTTTACCAAAATTTACATATACAAACAAGATTTTTTTTTTTTAATTCCCCCATATGTTATATATTCTACACCTGAATATACTATGACATGATACTAGGTCAAACAGGCATTAGAAAGTACACTGAAGTACAGTTTTGCTTAAATACATTTCATGGCATAGTATTCTACTTTTTCTTAGTGTCTTTATTTACTTAGGGCTAGATCGTGTCTTGCATGTATGTACACCCACAGAGTATATGTATCCATATCAATAGTTTCACTTGTCTTTTAAGTTGCTCTGAAAATCTCAAAAAATATCATATTCAAAACCAACTAATGGCAATTCAATAATTAAACTCATAATTAGAGATGCACTGATATACATCGGTCCACATCATATTGGCACCAATAAAAAGAAAATTTACATCACTGGCAATTGAGTTTTTTGGCTGATGTGACCAATAATGTTGCTGATAAATGTGGCGTGCACACATGGCTAGGAGTGCAGCCTGGCAGTTTGGAGAGCAGCGTCCAGACAGTAAGTCCCGGGGG
>NW_005841866.1:3087914-3094022 GCF_000455745.1 Alligator sinensis
ACTGGGCTGGGGATGGGCAGGGGTGAGGTGGGCGGCAATGGCGCTGGATGGTGAGGCTACAGCAAATTCTGGGGTGGCTGTAGCCCCCCATAATTCCCTCCTTCCAGAGCCACCGCTTCCCACCCTACCTCACCCAAGCACAGCCTGGGCCCAGCCCCCGTGCCAGGAAAAGGCTGGCACAGCCTTCGGCCCTAAGTGCGCAGCAGCAGCCAGCCCTCACTCCGCACACAGATCCGGGGGGCACGTGCCCCCCCATGCCTCCCCCAGGGGTGTATGCAGCAGCAAGAGCCACCCCCGACCCCTTGGACAAGCCGTGGCTCTGTCCCATGTCCTGCCCTGGCTGTGTAGCGTCTGCCATTGCCCCTGCTCCACTTCCTCCCTTACCGCGGGGGACTCAATCTGGCCCCTCGCATACCCTTTCCCTCTCCTGCACCTGTGCCCTGCAACAGACTTACCAGCCAGATGCTGCTCTCCAAGCTGCCAGGCTGCATAATCAGCAATCAGATCGGTATCGGTATCAGATGATATGGCTGGTCAGCCAACGGCATCAGCCCAAAAACTCTTTATCGGTGCACCCCTACCCATAACATAAAATTTGTAACTGTACCTCTGTATCTGAAAGTCGTTGCTGAACATGTTTCGTTCTGTTAATAAGCTGTTCCTCCATCTCTATGTCACTACCCCCACTCTGATGGGTATCACTGTTGTCACTACTTTGAGGGCTAGCCGCAGGTGACCCTATTTTAAAAGCACATTCTCAGTTATATTCAAATTAGTGTAAATAACAAAGTAACAGTTTTAGATAAAGCTGCCTTGTCATCTTGAACTTAACACCTGCCAGTAGTTCAACAAAGAATGAAACTCCTTATAAAATTATTTTTGAACACCAAATCAGCACTTCGCTGCAAATCATGTTTCAGTAACTGAAATGTCTAACATATAGAATGCAACTGAGATATTGTCAGCCCTTTTACAAAATATAATTTTCTTCTGATAACTCACATCTCAAAAGTAATACTTCACAGTTTGCACAAACTCATTTCTACTACACAAAAACCTACTGCTTTAGAGGGCCATCTTGATATCAAAGATTATAAGTGAGGGTGCAGTGTATTTCTAGGACTTAACTTACAAGGCGATGGGGCTGCTCTCCTGAGCTCTTCTTCCTCTGAAGGGAAAGGAAAAAAAACAGGAGGGAAACATTCTAAGTGACTGAGCTGTTTTGGGTCAGCATATCACTTCTTCATAATTACATAAATCAACAGTGGCAAAGGAAGGGAAACCTAAAATAACATAGGACCACCCCACCTTCAGTAGTGATTGTAGGTACCTAAAAAGAAAAGCCTAAGAAAAGAGTAGTAATATGTATGTAAAAAAATTGGTGAAAATTAGATTAACTTTTAGAAAAACAAACAATGTACTATAGATATAAACATTCAACAGAAGAGTAGTCAACTGATAATTCATTAAGTGTGAAAAAAGGAAGAGAAAAATACATACAATGTGGATGCATTAGTAGTATTGTTTCTGAATGGAAAGCTTTTCAAGGATATTCATGAAGTTTCAAAACTTCCTTATGGGAAATAGGTGGGAACAGGAATTCTCTCTTTAATCTTCATCTTTTGACTTTACTTTTAAAATATGCTCCAATATACACAAACCACATTTTAAAATAATTTCATGTGTAGACTACTAAAAATGAAGCTCATAGGTCAATATTACTGAGACTGATACAATCAAAAACTCATCTATGACTTCTATGTTGGAAAAATACACACATATGACAACGTAAAATATATACTCACCTTTTTTATTTCCCATGGGTAGATTTGTACTGAGTAAAGATGCAAATGAACTCTGTTTTGAAAGCTGGGCCTTTGCTGCTAGTGCATTATTCCAAAGTGCTTTAATAAGCATTGATGCCAAATATAAGGTCTATAAACAAAATCAAATTATAGTTCTCTGAAAAAGCAGTAGGTTGTGTATGCAAAAGACATACTTGTTGCTTCCTTTGTACTCCAATATTATGGTGCATCAAAGTAAATATCACAAGAATACAAGTGAATCCATTTTTAACAAAACAGAGGAACATTCTACATGAAAAATAAAGAAGCTTAACAATTGCTATGCATAAATTTTCCAAAAAAGTATCATCTAAATTTAAAAGCCATAAGGGCTTACTTTAAAACAACAGAAGAATTTAAATTATATTTTCCTATTCAATACATTATTAAATATTCCAATGGTCTAAGAGAAACAAATATTATGCGACTAATATGCTAATATTCTGCCTTTTTCTTTAAATACAATTTATACTCAACAACAGTTACAAAATGTACAGCTGTACTTCAGGTTTCTTTGTTTTTACCTGTTCAGTATGAGCACTTGGATGAAGAGTTGAGACTAGATTAAGAAGATGTCTAAGCGGGACAGGGTCCAAGTTCTTGATCAATGAAGGAAAAAGATCGTGTATATAACGACTACAATGCTTCAACTACAAAAACAAAACAAAGAAGTGAAATATTCATAAACCTGGCTGGGTAAAAAAAATTCATACAACACTCTAGAAACTTCATTATACAAAAACAGTTCTCAGTAATATTAAATATAAAAAAATCTACCAATTCCAATTTAACCCAACAGTCTTACTTCCAAACACTTGAAATCTAAAGATATTACATGTAAAAACCACAGAGCTCATTTATAGTTTTAAATTTATAAGAGGTTTTGGGTGATGTGTGTTTGGAACTGATTCTGATTTTAAATTTTCATTTAATTGCTAATTCAATCATTTTTGTCTCTTAATATTTGACTAGCATTTCATGTTAGCACTGGTGAATGCAGATGAAGACGTTACAAATTAAGCCACTATCTACAAAACACAATTTATCCAAATTATTATGCTTTTAGCATAAATGATATATATGGATATAGCCTCCAGCAATTAATAGTGTTTTCCTTTTAAGTGGCCTCTCCCATGCCACTAAAGAGAGATAGCGCTCAAGATCAAACAAGAGAAGTCTCCTTTGACTTTAAACAGTGTCCTATATCTTCTCACAACTTTAATGTTTAGAAAATAAAAACATTCATATTAATAAAATAATTACATATTATTATTAACATCATACTGCATTGTATTTTATTATCATAAATAAATGCTTTAATACAATAAAACACTTTAATATTAATTAAATAGAAAGTCACGTTTACAATGAGACACCCTCTATGATCAATATCAAAATATTTTACCTTTTGAACTCCAATTTAATTGATTGTTGATTATGTGTATAAATCCCCAAATTCTCTACCTTTACGCCCCTTCACTCCCAGGTTTTTGCTACTATTAATGGGCCAGACCTTTTGATTTTATGGAGAAGCAGCAACAAGAATCATCATTTCTTATCTTGAGAGTATTTTTAATATTTTGGAAGTGTTGTTACGACACATTTTTAAATGTCAAATGGCTTTTTGTCTTCCTTACTGCCTCCATTGAGCTGCATAAATATTACAGAGTATCCACTGGCCCTGCAGAAGCAGCAGGGATGGAACAGAACTGAAATCAGTTCTTGGATAGTACCACTGGAACTGGACAGCATTGCCCAAATGTCTATTCATGGAAAAAAACAAGCTGATGCATGAGAAAAATATGGGAGAAGTAAAGTAGGAGATCATAAAAGAATGGCGTTGGTTAGAAAACACCTCCACACTTAATTAACATAGTCTGCCAAATTCTACCTTGTATCAAATATAAAGAAAAAGAACTTAGTATTTTAAAACTACCATATTATTCTGATTATAAGTTAACCCTCAACAGAAGTAACTCCACATTTGCAGGTTCAATTTTAGGAAAAACAGCCTTCTCCCCAAATACAAGTCCATAACTATAGATAAAACCCTTGAAATGCTACTACCATTACCAAACTCCATGGACAAATCAAATAATCAAGGAAAGGATCCAGTGAGCTAAATGCACTGAAAATACTAAAATAAAAACTGCTTGGAAAATAAATTCTCCTTTGGTCATTTGACTGCATGCACAAAAATGCTGCAAGTACAAAAAGAGTCAAGATCATTGGTGTATCAATTACAATTCAACCCTACAAGTAAGTCAAATCCAATTGTTATGGTTCTTCTAGAGGGGAGAAAGGTTGACATTAATTGGAACAATATGATATATAAATATATTTTATTTAAACAAATACAGATAAACTTATTTAAAATAACATTTTGTGCAGTAATCTGGGGAAATATTCAGTGGAGGCATTGCATGGAAACGTTTTATGTACCCAAAATTTAAGCACAGGGGTAGGTACCTTCTTCAGACAATATAACCATGTTATACTAAGTAATACCACCAAAAGTAAAAAGTACCAACTTTATAGAAAGTAATATGGTATAAAAATATATATGCATAGGTTTTAGCGCATCTGCTCCCTTGTCTTCTTAAGAAACAAGTCAGAGAAAAGAGGAAGAGAATTCTTGAAGAGAGAAACCATTATAGCCCTAAATTATAATCCTTTTCATATTTAAAATACATCTAAAAATACAAATAAAGCTATATCCATACGGGACTGGTAGGGGTGCATGGGGGTGCACGTGTCCCCCCTGACGACTGACAGTGATGTTGTGAGGTAGGGCTGGTGCCCCCCCAGACAGGGCCACCGCCGTCAGCAGCTTCTGCGGGTGTCCCCCCAGATTCAGGAGGCACCAGTCACTCATTGTTATCGCTATATAACAAACAAAATGCACACTTTACATTTCACAAATAAAAAGAGAAACAGAGAAAAAAAGAAGCATCATACCAATTCAATAACAAGTGATGTAATGACACAAACACAAAAGCATGACTTTAGGCCCATATCAACTGGCTTTTCAGTTCCTTCTTGTAAATATGCCTATAGACATATATACCTGTGCTGCTGCCCAAATACAGTCTATGTGCTGAGTACTAAGCCGCCCTTCAGCTGCGAGAAAATTCAGAATCACTTGGCACTGTTTGATGATCTGCAAAGTGAAAATATATTTAGAAGTGGCTTAGCAGAACAAACACTTACTTCCTCATGCATACAGTAAAATTACAACTATTGTACACAAACCTCAATGTGTAAATTTGGTCCAAATATATGCTCAACCACATTGTTGCTGATAAGCCAGTCTGCAAGCTCTTTTGCAATGGACCTATGTGTAACAAAAGAATATAGACAAATATATAATTATTTTCTATACAAGAACGATAAAATTGCTTCCTAAACAGTGCTCCCTTTACTCTCATTTATCTATTTACAAGTAAATAAAAACTGTTCTCTAAATCCAAAACATGTGCAGCTTGCAGATATAGATTATAAAAGAGAAGTACAGAGGACTAAAACAGATTATGCAAGCTAATTTTGACATGAAATGCAAAAATAACTAAAATTCACAAGTATTTCCAAATCTGGAAGTTATTTATATAATTTTTCCAGGAGAGCAACTGAATATTTTTATTTTTTTTCCTTTTCATCAAATCTTGTGGAAATGGCAATTCACACAGTTTGTGTGTATCCTATTTACATGACTTACATAGTTAATTGAATAACTGTCAGTAGACATTAAAAAAAATCATATTTCATTCATAATACAACCGATCTTTGCCTACAGCCAATCAAAAACTGTCAAATAGAAAGTGATAATGGGACTGAATTTTCCAAACTAAAAATTGGCTGCTCAAAAAACCTCCTCTCAGACAATTCTTCACTCCTTCAACTCAATCAAGTAGGTGAAACCATAGTCTCCCAAGGATTTTAATCACCATAAATAATTTGTGAAAGTTTGGGTATTCAGATCACAGACTCTAGCTGACACACCCCAAGGGTAAAATTCTGTACTCTGTACATACCCAGATAAAAACAATTGTGCACAAGGCTACACACAACTAAATGAGAGATGTAACTAGATAAGAGTCTGAGAGGAAGAACTCTGACCCCCAGCATAAAGCTACGTTGACTACTTCAGGGAAAGAATGAACAATGAAATAATCAGCAACACACGCCACCACAACCACCTCTCTCTATCAGAGAAAAAGGCCATAGAATCTCTAAGATCTAACCACCAAATAGTAATAAAACCAGC
>NW_005841866.1:3095042-3105035 GCF_000455745.1 Alligator sinensis
AAACAAGCACCAAACCTCACCAACCTCATCACCAGAAGCAAACTTCCTCAAGCCCAGAACACACCAAAAGGATCCAGACCGTGCCATGACAAGAAATGCAAAACCTGCCAACACATCTCCACCACCTCCACTATTACTACACCCCACAACAGAGCCATCAGCATCCCAGGATCTTACAGCTGCACCTCCAGGAATGTAGTATACCTCATCCAATGCACCAAATGCCCTGATGGAAGATATGTAGGAGAGACCAGACAACAACTGCGCACCAGAATGAATGCACACCGGAAATCCATCAAAGACAGAAACACCCAATTACCCGTGGGGGCACATTTCTCACAGGAGGGCCACTCTCTCTCCAATCTCTCAGTCCTGATCCTCAAGGGAAACTTACACAACACTTCCCAGAGACAAGCCTATGAGCTCCATTTCATCAACCTGCTGGATACTAGAGATCAGGGACTAAACATAGACATTGGATTTTTGATACATTACAATCTGCCTGACAACTGACTCCCCAGCCCAGCCCCTGGCTTCTTTAGTTTTCATTCCATCCAGGAAGAGCACACACCAACTGCTGCAGGTTCCTTAGCCTGACGAAGGGTTTTTGAACCCGAAAGCTTGCTTAATAACTATTCTCCAACCATTTGGGTTGGTCTAATAAAAGATATCAAATTCACCCAAGGAACCTTTTCTGCCTAGTTCTTATGACTACACTTTACAGCTTCAAGTTGCCAAACTTAATGACCACCCAAAATAAGGACAAAGAAATTTATAAACTCAATGAGATGGTACCAAATTTACAATAGTGATAAGGTGATTCTCAAAAAACCCAGCATTTCAGAAGTTTCTGTCTTCTGACACTATCCAATTTTGATGAATACAATGAGTTGATGAGCAACAATTCTCTTTTCAATATTGGAATGGTGCAAGAAAACTTCCATACCAGCAAAAGGATGGCAGGAAGGTACACTTTTCAGAGTAGCCAAAGAACTATTATGGAATAGACTGTGCACTTAAAGAACCACTTACTTGCATAGTCACACTATGTACTTTGTATGAGTATGTGCTCTCCTCCTGAACAAGTTAAAGCTAAACAGTTAATTGAGGAATGGAAAGAAAGAGCATTCTTCTTTATTTCCAACTATTTAGAACATCCACTGTTATATTCAAGAACTGCACTGCATGATAAATAATAAATTATGCAAAGCCTAAATATTCCTCTCTTTCAACAAATGATTCCAAATAGGGCATTAAGCGACAAAATCAAGATTGCCATTAATCTATACTTGTATTTATGAACTTAACTGTTTATAAGGCATGTTAAAATTATTTTCAAAATGTCCAGACTCTAGAAATGTATATTATCTCTAAATAAATGTTCATATTCAATACTGTTTTTCTAATTTCTGAAAAATAACTAATTGCACCAATTTCAGTTTTTCAAAGCATGTATAATTTGCATCCCATATCATATTAAGTCAAGTCTGTTTTATAAACTTTGGGAAATGTGTGCGTCAGATATAATCTAAGAATATCCACACTTGCAAATTGCCACTATATAAAATTGCTTTCAAATTTAAACTTCTGGTTTCGAAAATAATTGCCTCAGGTGACATTTGCTACCAGCTTTTCCTTAAGCTTCTTTTCAAACGCACAAATTACAACACTGTCTAATAACAGGGATAAATTCGAAACTATTAAACAGGTTTGACTGTTTAGAACAATGTATTGTACATTGTTCCCGAACTTCCAAACATTTCCATCTTTTTTAATTCTATAGTGTTCAAGGGAGACTTGGCAATTTGTTTGGTTATCTCCGAATTTGGATTTTAAGGATCACATTAAAATTGATTCAAACTGCTACACATTTCAATACCTAAAACTTAGGTGCCTTGCGTAGGAATGTAATTCAATTTGACTACATGTGGGCACTTAGAATTCCCAAGTTGTCACCAGGAAAAGTTAGATGTCTCCAAAAAGCAATTCAGGCTTAGGCACCAATTCTCCCTACAGAGAACTGGGAATGGTAAATATCTCCTAAGGATGATACAGAAAGTCTAGAGGCTCTGGTCTCTGTTCTTATATTTTTCCTAGGTTTTAACTAATGATCTCTAAAGTGAAATGTATAATAAACAGGTTTAACAGCAAGGACCAGTAATCCAGGATTCCTCCTTCCCAGGGAAGCGCCATAACCATGAAGCTAGAGGCAGACTCCCTCTTGCTTAGCCTCCTTCTGGCTACTTGTTGCTTGCATTCCAGTGACCCACCGTCCTCCAAATAAATAGAGGATGTCCTCGTCCAGCTTATTCTACAGTGTGGTGGTTAGGGAATCCTCCCACGAATTGGAACTTGTATGTTTAAATCCCTTCAAGGTGAGAAGGGCACAGGATCCCGGTGTGTGTCCCCCCTGCCCCTTCCTGGACAAAACACTTTAATCCAGCGGTTCTCAACCACATTAGACACAAAGTACCTCTAAGGAAGTGCCAGCTTTTAGGTTTCACTCATTTTTTGACTAAGAAAAGTAATAGAACAATTCTTCTGTTGCAAAGACCTGAGGAAGATCTCAACAGGTCAGAATGGTTTTGATACTATAGATTCCTATTTAAAATGTCTGGGTTTATCTTGTGAATCATGCACTGAGTGCTTAGGGTGCTGCAACATTAAAGGAATTCCTCCAGAGTGCTCCAGAACCCAGGCTGAGAGTCACTGTTGTAGCCACTAAGCTAGAGACCACAAGGTTTTCACCCCTACAAACATCCTTTTTATCTGAGTTAAATGATTTTGATGCTTAGTCTCAACAGGCTCAAGGACAATCAAAGTATCACCTTCAGCTGGTCTCATCTGTCACAACACACCAGGAACAATATAGGCATTAAAAAAAACTTTAATCATCAAAAACATTAACAAGAAATTGTTCACTAAACAAAACCAAAAAAAGTATTTTGGAAAAGACCATTAAAATCTAATAGCAGTCAAATTTTTATTATACTTAATTTATTCTTAGCTCAGATCTTGCGTTTTTACCAGAAGAAACAGGGAATAGTACTGAGATTAACCTCTAAAGGAGCTTGTGCAATCTTCTTCATAAAATGACATGATATTAAACTAAAGGGAATAACTTCTTTCTTTCCCTTAATTTATTTTTTTGCTCAGATTTGAGAGATTAGTGTCAGCAGTTGTCAACATCTCAGTTTGAGTACGATTGTGTTACAATGCCGTCTTAAAGCTGCCTATTCGAAAGGATTGCCCCGTGGGTAGAACATCGCTTTACTTTCTCTGATCCCAGTACCTGCTTCATACTCTAGGCAGCATTTCCAATGTGTCACTGAAAACTTGGGTACAACCCACTTTTAAACACAGTTCATCTTATAGGCCCCTTTGCAACCATTTGTCCCTTTTCACTGACCTCCTACACTTCAAGGAATACCTTACTCCCATAGTATCCTTTTAAAAAGAAACATTCAAATTGTCTGGTATTGGGGTAGTGATGATAGGATTGTTGAAGTCTTACGAAACTGAAGTTTTTAGCTGTTTCAGATATTCTAATTTTAGAGGGAAAAGAAGGGAGGTGTCTAAAAACTCATTTTAGATCTTGGTAGCTTCAGCACATTTAAATACTTTACAAGTTCACTGGCAGACAAGGTTCTTTGCGTGAATCTGATATCTTTTATTAGACCAACTTAAATAGTTGGAAAACAATTATTAAGCTGGCTTTCAGGTTCAAAAACCCTTTGTCAGGCTAAGGAAGTTTCAGCAGTTGGTGTGTGCTCTTCCTGGATGGAATGAAACGTAAAGAAGCCAGGGGCTGGTCTGGTATGCATACAAGACAGGAAGTCAGTGAAAATGTAGATTGAGGAGTCAATGGGTGAGAGACAGGCTGGGAAGGGGGGGAAGAGAGAGAAGGGGGATGAATAGTGGAGAGAGACCTGGGGAGTCAAGTGTCAGGCAGGTTATTGTGTGTCATAAATCCACTGTCTATATTTAGTCCATGATTTTTAGTATCCAGGACGTTGATGAAGTGGAGCTCATAGGCTCGTCTCTGGGAAGTGTTGTGTAAGTTTCCTTTGAGGATCAGGACTGAGAGAACGGAGAGAGAGTGGTTTTCTTGTGAGAAATGTGCCCCCACAGATAACTGGGTATTCCTGTCTTTGATAGATTTCCGGTGTGCGTTCATTCTGGCGCACAGTTGTTATTTGGTCTCTCCTACGTATTTTCCATCAGGGCATTTGGTGCATTGGATGAGATATATTACATTTCTGGAGGTGCAGCTGTAAGATCCAGGAATGCTGATGGCTCTGTTGTGGGGTGTAGTAATAGTGGAGGTGGTGGAGATGTGTTGGCAGGTTTTGCATTTCTTGTCATGGCACGGTCTGGATCCTTTTGGTGTGTTCTGGGCTTGAGGAAGTTTGCTTCTGATGATGAGGTTAGCGAGGTTCAGTGCTTGTTTGAAGGCTAGGATGGGTGGCTCTAGGAAGATCTTTTTAAGAATAGGGTCTCTTTCTAGTATGAGTTGCAGTTGTTTGAGGATTTTCCGTACAGGTTCAAGGGAGGGGTGATATGTCATAACCAGCGGTGTGCAATTTGTGGGGGTTTTCCTTCTGTACTGCAGTTCTTCAAGTGGTATCCGGATAGCTCTTTCAAATGTGCGATCTCTCTCTCTGGAGGAGTGTCCTTGTTGGGTGAAAGCCTTTTTAAGACTGGTGAGATGGCAATCCCGGGTGTTCTCTTCAGTGCAAATTCAGTGGTATCTGAGGGCTTGGCTGTATATCACAGCTTTTTTGGTGTGTTTAGGGTGATTGCTGGTTCTGTGCAGATATGTATGTTGGTCTGTGGGTTTCTTGTATATAACGTGGTCTGTATTTTATCATTCTGGACACTGATCATCATGTCTAAAAAGGAGATGTTGGTGCTGGAGTATTCTAGAGAAAGTTGGATGGAGGGATGGTGATTGTTGAATCTCTGATACAACTCAATCAGAGATTGTAGGTTTTCAGTCCAACCTCCCTGATCCTCAAAAGAAACTTACACAACACTTCCCAGAGACGAGCCTATGAACTCCACTTCATCAACCTCCTGGATACTAAAAATCATGGACTAAATATAGACATTGGATTTATGACACATTATAACCTGCCTGACATCCGACTCCCCAGGTCTCTCTCCACTATTCACCCCCTTCTCTCTCTTGCGCCCCCACCCCCCGAGCCTGTCTCTCACCCATTGACTCCTCAATCTACATTTTCACTGACTACCTGTCTTGTATGCAGACCAAACCAGCCTCTGGCTTCTTTACTTTTCATTCCATCCAGGAGGCGCGCACACCACCTGCTGAAACTTCCTTAGCCTGACAAAGGGTTTTTGAACCCGAAAGCTCACTTAATAATTGTTTTTCAACTATTTAAGTTGGTCTAATAAAAAATATCAGATTCACCCAAAGAACCTTGTCTGCCTATGTCCTTAGACCAACACGGCTACAACCTACACCCCTGTTACAAGTTCACTAATATTGGTCTCTTAATTCTTTAGATATATTTGGACAGTCTACTTTTCAGATTTCTGCTTCCATATCTTGGTAAAATGGGCTCATAACAGGTCCCTCTTGCATCCTTTTAAGAGCTCCCTATTATGAGCAGGGATCTGGGTTTTCTGTTTCCACCGCAAAAACAGAAAAAACACGGGTTTTCCCTTTTAACTGAGAAAAATGCAGGTTTTTCATTTTAAACAGAGAAACATGGATTTTCTACTTTTGCAAAGAGCTCTCTGCAGCTTGTGGGGGAGCAGAAGGGTGGTCAGACAGGGAGTGCCATGTGTACGCACGCACAGGTAAGTCTGGTAATGTGGGGGGAACTGAAGCCCCATAATGAGGGAGGGAGTTGGGGTGGGCTAGAGCTGGGGGTGCTGCCCAGCCTGGGCAGTACATAGGCCTTGGGCCAGAATGACCAGCTGCAGGGCCCTGGCAGGGAATGGGACAGAGCCACAGGCAGCTCATCCAGGGTCAGAGGTGGGGCAGGAGGAAGTGGGGTGCCCCCCCGCCAGTGTGTGCACTCCTGGGGGGGGAGTATAGGAGCATGTGCCCCGCAGGTCCATGCGCAGGGCTAGGGCAGGCTGCCCACTGGGTTTGGGCTCCCCGCCCTGCTGCCCTCCCCCAGGGCCTCCAGGGCCCAAAGGGCAGGACCCGGCATGGCAGGGTAGAGCAGAGCTGGGCACGGAAGCTCGTTGCCACTATGAGCCCCACTTCACCCTGGCAAAGCACCTCCTGCCTGCCCAGCAGCAGCAGGGTCAGCGGCGCAGAGCTGTACCCCTTGTGCTGCCAGGTGGGCAGGATGAGCAGAGCTCCCAGCGACAGCAGTGCGCTTTCCTGCTCCAGCCCTGCTCTGCTCTGCTGCACCAGGTCCCACCCGCTGGGCTGCGGAAGCCCTGGGGGAAGGAAGAAAGGTGGGGAGCCGGAGCCTGCAGTGGGCAGCCTGCATTCACTCCCCCTCCCTGCCCCCACCATGGGCTCTGCTCCAACCATGCCACCTGTGGGAGAGGGGGAGCCAGGCTCCGTGCTCCACTGAAGCAGCTGCTTCCCATGGGTGGCAGCTGGGGTTCAGGTGCTGCTGCAGCGGGGCAGGAGGCTGTGGACCCAGGCCCCATAGCCCTGGCAACTGAGGGCCCCCTCTGGCAGGGCTGTGGGGAAGGTACTGTGGATGGGGAGTGAGGGGCACCAAAGCAATGGGGGGCTGTGGGTGGGGAGTGAGAATCCTGGACCTGCATCCTGGTGAGCAAAGGGGGCAGGGGGAGCTCCAACTTTCCATAATAAAAACCCTCAAATCAAATACCAAAATGTATAGGTACTTAAAATTAATTTTATTATATAGTGACTGTGGCACTGGTAGGTTTCTTGAGGCACTGGTAGGCTTCCAAATTGCTTTAAAATTGTAAATCTATCAATAAAACATTGTGTTCAATTGAGAAATATATATATTAGTGGCATTTCATTTCATCGCAGATTTTGGGGGTTTTAATCAGAAAATCTGCTATTTTTAAACAGAGAAAACCAGGATCCCAGATTATAAATTCCAATTTTTTTCTCTTTGGGTTAGTCATATCACCTTGATTTTTTATCAGGTGTACCTCCCTCAGTATGTATGTGCTACACATTATTCCCTACCAAGCTCACAAAGAGATTCTTGTTCAGTGTATAATATGGACTTTTTATGAACAAGACTAAAGAAATCTATTTCCAACCATGGATACTCATAACTTTTTTCCAACTCATAGTCTCTTTCAGACACTTCACAGAATAAAGACTGTTGCTGACTGTAGCTCTGGACAGACAAAAAAATTATACTGCTGGAAAGTGTAGACAAACTACTCTGATTCAGGTTAATCTTCCCTGTTTCATGCATCTGCTATATCCCACAGTAAGTGCAAGCTAGATCTCAATAATTTACAGACTGTTACATTGACAGATAATTTACCAAGGATAAATTACTGCAATTTAGCCTTCGCTTACTGCAGATTAGGAGCTGACAAATGAAAATATTACAACCAATTTCACAAAGGTTCCAACATCAGAAAGTACTCATAGGTATGCCATTAATGTCATCCCTCCTGGATGATAAGGTAGACACAGGATTGTAGAGCTGAGGATGGGAAGGGCAACCAAATCACTGTAGAGCAAGGGTGCTCAACCACCAGCTCACAGGCCAGTTCCAGCCCACTACATGTCATACAGTCTGCAGGGCTCCCCACAGGCCCAGAAATTTGGCAGCAGGGGAGCGGTGCCACCACTCCCCTGCTGCCAAACTTATGGACCCATGGGGAGCCCCAGGCCCTGCACACTGGATCTGGAGCCTGATCCCAGTGTGCATGGATGGATGAGAAGAGCACTGGGCCCCAGAACCCAATCCTGGTACCCAGGAAGAAGAGTCAGGCCCCTAGAACGTGATCCCAGCATGTCAGGGCACGAACAGGATGGCACTAGGCCCCCAAGACCCAATCCTGGCATGCAGAGGATGGGGGAACCAGTGCCCTTTGCTCTCACTTAGCAGGTGCTTAAGGAGAATCTGTTGGGAGTTGCAGGTCTCAGAGAAATGCTATGCTTACTTCACTTCTCCAGTTTCTAGAAGGGAATGCCCTAATGTCCATTTTTTTTCTCAAAGTAATACCTAGCACCCAATATTCTGTTCAACCGCAAGCAGAGATTTGGCCATTCTTTTGAATTATAGGTATAGATTTCTATATTCCTTTTTCCTCTGTCACCACCGACTCCTCAGTTTAAGCCCTGCCTTGCTTTATTTTCTGCAAAAACTTGGTATCTTCTGCATAGGCTTGCCTGACATGTTCTGCAAACAATCAGAACCTTGATGGCATGGGTGACTGGTGCCTCCTGAGTCGGGGGGGCCGATTGCAGAGCCCAAAATCACCAGCAGCGAAACCGGAAGTGCACTTCTGCCGGCACTTCCGGTTTCATGGCTGGCATTTCCAGGGGGTGCACAGCCAATCTCAGGGGGTACACATGCACTTGCATGCACCCTCTACACATTGACAATGCTTGATGGCAATGTCAAAGAACTCCTCTCTTTTACCTCCAATCTTGGCAGATTACTACTTTTCCTTGGAAAAAAGTAGAGTCCTTCATAGATCCGTTGTTTCTTTATGGGACCATAGATTATAGGTATTTAACATCTGAATATACTAAGGTCCCTGACGTTATATTTAATACACAAGTAACAGGTTAATTGCACTTTAAATAGTAACCTGGCCACAAAATCAAGTCAATTTAAGGCATGACAATACAGTAAACAAGCCACAAAGTTACTCCACATATAATGTGTAACAACTTTGTAGTTCATTTGTACCACACCTTAAAGTGAACATATGGCTGGTTGGGGCTGGTCCATAACAAATCTCAACACTCAGTTGAGTGTCAGGATCCAGGATGCAGCATCCCCATGGTCTGGTACACACTGTCCACAACCCATTCAGACTTGTGACAGAACCAGCCCCCGGACCTGGACCCTCACATGACACCCAGAGGCAGATAAGGGATCTAGTGAGCCTGATGCATGGTTTTCTGACATCCCCAGCACCTGGGAAACCTAAGATCAAGGAGCCTCTCCCTGATCAGGTGGTCCCCATGTACAGGGGATGTCAGAAACCTTCATGTGCATCCCAGCTACCTATGTGGTTTTTAAAGGTTTCAGCATAACAGGACCTCAGGATTGTGGTGATGCTCCCTGAAACTGGGGGTCCCCATGCTCTGGGATCTGCACAAGTCATGTATGCTACCCACTTGGGCAGCACACATGGTTTTTATTTACCCCTGGGCATGGAGCTCCCAAGGCTGGGCTACAGAAGCCTCATCCTGGGGTCCCTGTGCACCAGGACCTGTATAAACCCCTTATGCCACTCAGCTTGACAGCACATGTGGTTTTATATGCACATGTCCCAGTCCACAGTGCCTCAGAGATTGAGCTGCAGCAGCCCAATCCCAGGGTCCCCATGCTCTGGGACCTATAAAACTCTGTGTGCCACCTAGCCAGAAGGTTTGGTTTTTACTCATCCGCAGACATGGAGATCCCAGGATCAACCCAATCCCGAGGTCGCCATGTGCTGGATCCCAGGGTCCCTGTGCCCAGGGATGATTAAAAACTACATGTGCCCCACAGCTAGAGTTTTAATAAGCAGCTGATTGCTGGTTGGGGCCAGACACCAGACTGGGGTCAGTTTCAGACTGCCCCCAAGTGACAATCAACTGATTGTTGGCACCCAGATTTCAACTTCCTTGAGGGAGAGGGGGGAAAGCAAGGTGTGATAGGGATCTAATTAATCCCCAATCCCAAAATTATGCACCCTGGCATGCACATGTGGCATGGCAGGAGGAGCAATTGTTGGGATTGTGGATTAGATCTCATCGCACCTCAAAACGAGCATCTGTGAGAAGTCTAAAAATTCAGAAGGTAAGAGACAGGCCCTATTGGTGCTCACAAACCAGTCAGCAGG
>NW_005841866.1:3105059-3107193 GCF_000455745.1 Alligator sinensis
CAGCAGGAAGGTATATGTGCCCCTAAATCAAAATTGTTGCTTCAGTGTGAGATGGTATGTACTATTATTGGGTTGGTTCTCCTGATCCTACATTATTCTTTAGAGATAACAGACTGAAATGTCTCTTCCTACCTCTACACTGTATTTTAATGATTTCAGCTTTTCAATGTCTGATTCAAGGGATCTTAGCGCAAAAAGTATCTTACTTCATCTGTAACTTTAGTTCAGCAACTATGCTTCTAGGACTTTAAAAAAAAAAAAAAGTATCAGTTTAAGTACCCCTTTAAACCACTGGGTACCTGCATAAACGTCACATTTTTTCCCTTCATGGTACCTTCAGTTAAGACAATAACTAAAAATTCAAGCTCAGAATACACATGCCCTATGTAATGCTCAAAAATACCAGGTAACGATAAATTTCTGAGCTGCATCTGAACAAAATGATATTACACATTTTCAGTAAAACCAGAACATGTGCTGAACTGTGACATGCCAAGAGACAGCTTACCTGCTCTGAGTCTACTAATGATAAGCATGGGGAGCATAAAGTTTCAGACATATCAACCAGTAAGAAGCCTCACATAAAGGTCAAGTTTAGTCTCAATAGCTTTATTTTATGCACAAACCTTGAACATGAACATGTTCTTGTAATATTCACCCTGCCTTTATTTACCTTAAGGTTTTCTGAAAAACAGACATGATTCACAAGACTAAGAAAACCATACATTTATTTGAAATATTGTATATTCAACACAAGAAATTTGGTCCAATATATCTGTGGACCAATGCATTCAATTCAGTGGAGTTGTATACTAGCTTTATTAAATTATCATGAGATGTGTATTAGCAATACTTTAAAACAGAACTCTTATACTTCAATTCCTTGGACAACTGGCCTCAGTTTCTAGTGGTCATTTGTCTAACTAACAAACCAATATATACTTTGATACAAGTTTGGCAGTCCTCTATTCAGCAAAGGCTCAGGACTGGAATAGCAAAGCTGTTTCATATCAGGTAGATAATATAGAAAAAATACTCTCCAGGGAAATATACATAGAACAAAATCCTGATTCCATGAAGACAATGGCAAAATTTCCATTCAGTAAAGTTGTGATTTCCCTAAGGTATCCATCTATAGCAGGTGCGGGAAATTATTTCAGGTGGAGGGCCGCTTACTCAGTTTTGGCAGGCTGTCAAGGGCCGCATGGGTAGCCCTGCCCCTTGACAGGTGCCCTGCCCCTGGTCACCATCTTGGGACCAATGTCCCAGGGCCAGCACCGGTGGGGCCCAAAGCAGGGCACAGGTTAGCAGGGGTCTGTGGAGCTGGGCTGGGCTGCACCAGCAGAGAGTGGGAGCTGGCCCGGCTCCACAGAGCCCCTGCTGGCTGGGACCCCATGCTCCTGCCACCATGCTCTGGGTCCCATTGACACTGGCCCCAGGACAAAGGTGTGGGCCCCGTGTTCCTGCTGGCTCCCCGCCCACTCACTCCCAGTGTTCTCCCAGCCCTGTGGTACAGGCAGGGGACAGTGCGCAGCCCCAGCCCCCTGCTCACCGGCAGGGAAGAAGCTGTTGCTGAGCGTGGAGAAAAGTGGCCCCTCACCCTCCCCGTGGCCAGCACTCCCTGCAGGCGCTTGCAGTCCATGTGGGGCTGTCTGGAGCAGGCACAGGCAGCCCCATGCGGGCTGCAAGCGGCTACAGCGCAGGGCAAGCGAAGGGTAACTTTTCCCCCGTGCTCAGCACCAGCTTTTAACCCGGCCCTGCTGCCAGCCTGGGCCCCATGCTGGCTCCAGACTTGCCCATCGGGGCTGCGTGCAGCAGCAGTAGCTGCCCCCCCCCCCCGCTTGCCGTGCCGGGTAGTGCTGGCTGCTGCCACCCACCCCAAGCTCGCACTCCGGGCAGCCCACAGGCGGCAGTGGCAAACACTGCCTGGTGCAGCAAGTGGGGGGGCCGCAGGTGCTGTCCTCACGTGCAGCCCCAACGGGTAAGCCCAGAGGCAGCACGGGGCCCAGGCTGGCCGTGGGCCCGGGTTACAAAGTAGTGCTGAGCGCGGGGGGGAAAAGAAGCTCCTCGCCGGCCCCGTGCCTGGAGCCCCATGCTGTAGCCGCCCGCAGCCCACGCGGGGCTACCAGGTCCC